>NC_142890.1:27244464-27545267 GCF_054131105.1 Drosophila navojoa | reverse complement strand
TGTATCTGTATCTGTATCTGTATCTGTATCTGTATCTGTATCTGTATCTGTATCTGTATCTGTATCTGTATCTGTATCTGTATCTGTATCTGTATCTGTATCTGTATCTGTATCTGTATCTGTATCTGTATCTGTATCTGTATCTGTATCTGTATCTGTATCTGTATCTGTATCTGTATCTGTATCTGTATCTGTATCTGTATCTGTATCTGTATCTGTATCTGTATCTGTATCTGTATCTGTATCTGTATCTGTATCTGTATCTGTATCTGTATCTGTATCTGTATCTGTATCTGTATCTGTATCTGTATCTGTATCTGTATCTGTATCTGTATCTGTATCTGTATCTGTATCTGTATCTGTATCTGTATCTGTATCTGTATCTGTATCTGTATCTGTATCTGTATCTGTATCTGTATCTGTATCTGTATCTGTATCTGTATCTGTATCTGTATCTGTATCTGTTCTGTATCTGTATCTGTATCTGTATCTGTATCTGTATCTGTATCTGTATCTGTATCTGTATCTGTATCTGTATCTGTATCTGTATCTGTATCTGTATCTGTATCTGTATCTGTATCTGTATCTGTATCTGTATCTGTATCTGTATCTGTATCTGTATCTGTATCTGTATCTGTATCTCTGTATCTCTGTATCTCTGTATCTCTGTATCTCTGTATCTCTGTATCTCTGTATCTCTGTATCTCTGTATCTCTGTATCTCTGTATCTCTGTATATCTGTATCTCTGTATCTCTGTATCTCTGTGTCTCTGTATCTCTGTATCTTTGTATCTCTGTATTTCTGTATCTGTGTATCTCTGTATCTGTATGTCTGTATCTGTATCTCTGTGTATCTATCTCTGTATCTGTACCTCCGAATCTGTCATTTAAACTTTGTCTACTTTGACTGATGCTCCAGTAACTTACAATCACTTAAGTCTCTATGTTTTCCAATTTTCAATTCTAATGTATGTTTTTGGACTCTGCAGCAATACTTAATTATGGATACTTAAATTTAATAACCGGAAAATGTTTGTAATGCAGCGGAAAGAGTAACAAAAGTAAGAACTATTAAGCAGACGAGTCTTTTCCAAATCCCCGATTATTTGGATTTCTTTAGAGTAATTTTTGAAACCTCTTTCAATGGCTGCTGGCATTCAATTACGCTGGCTGTTATATCACCCAGTGCATAGGCTGCGAGTGCAATTTAAGTGCAAGCCAAGTGCTGATAAGCAGCGGCAGCCCGGGCCGCAACAATAGCAGACAGGGAATCGTTGCACAATCAGTCCACAAAGCGACTCCACGGAGACCCAAAGCCCGACTAACCCAAAAAAAAGCTAAACCAAAAAAATAAAAATTGTCGTAATACAGTTTACCCAGCTTTGAGCTTCTAAAAAGCGATGTCTGTCTGTATATATGTGTGTGCACGTGTATGTGTGGGAAACGACAAATAAATTACAACAATGCTTAAGGTCAAGTGATTTGTGCAGAAAATAAGGCATATAGAAAAACATATTGTTTTGGGCTAGCCATGGCTGCTCTTTTTCTTTGTCGTTTCTGTTTTTGCTTTTTTTCATTTGATAACCAAAGAAATGAATAGGCCCGGCCCGGCAAAGGAAACGTGGCTGACGCTCAAAGCGCTTGGGGGTCAAATGCCGTTAAGGTAACGAGCGAGCGACTTGCCGTTGGATCATCACATTTCAACACCACTCCAACACGTGGTTAACTCTTTTGCTTAAGAGCAGCCGCCGCGACGTCTTAAAAAAAGAAGAAGAAGAAAAAAATTGATTGCCACTTTGGAAGGCCGTTTGGCTGCCGTATGAATCAAGAATGTCTGGCAACTGCAGACAGCCCCAGCTCGAGCCCAAGTCAATTGCCTCTGACATTAGCCCCATGGCTCTTCTGGGAGTGCCGACTGCCAGTAAAATGGGGCGTCAGTTGGTGCTCTAGCTGCCCCATTAATTATATTCGCATTAGTTGCCAAATCATTGACTTGCAGAAGGCTCGTTGCAAATGGTGAGAATAAAATGGATGATTTTGAAAACACTTTTGTTTATGTTAGTTCTTGTTTGATTGGGGCTAATAGAGCAGACCATTCGCCTGTGCTGCAGCTCTATTTTCAAAAGAATCTTGGCTTTTTCCCATATTATGTGACCGCATTAAGTAATCAGCCTGTGTTTCTTGAAGGTATTTCTCTTTGCAAATTGAAAAAAAAAAAAGAGTTAACAACTTGAAATTTGTGTTAGTTTTGTAATTTTGCTCGCGTGCACAACGTCAATGTTTGCTTTTTGTTTTTATATTTGTTGTACCGTTCCTTAAAAAAGTTAAGAAACAAACAACAACAAGACATTATCACAGGCAACGTGATTTCCGGAAGTTAAAGCGCAACAAAGGCGCCTGCGCAAATGTCGTCGCTGTCGAATTGATTGTTGTAGTTGTTGTTGCTGCTGTTGCTGCTGCTGCAACGAAGAAGCTAAAGAAGAAAGTCGTGCGGCAACAGCTGCCGCAGTTGCAACTGTAGCCTCAGGTTCCATGTCGCACGTCCCACGTCCCACGTCCCACTGTCATCCTGTTTTCGTGCGAATAATGTCATTTGTGTTTGTTTTATAACCAAAATTACAACAACTTGGCCGAGTCAAGCGACAAGGGAGCCCAAAATAAACATGCAGCCAGCATAATTGTCGACTTGCTCGCATCAGCTGCAGGCGGGGGGTAGAGTCAGCGCTTGGTAGCTGCTAAAGTTCACTTGCGATTGGGGCTGGGGCTCAGAATTTTTGCATATCTGGATAATTGATGATGGATAATCGATGGCTTGGCCACTTAAAGTGTGGGGGCCAGCTCGTGTTGTGCCCATATACGGGTGCCACGTGGCGCAGCTGGCAGCCCAGCAGCAGCCAGAGATTGGCTAGACCCCACGAAATTGGCTGACAACCAGGTAACAATTGCGAATGCTTAGCTTGGCTTTAAGCAAACACCTGTCTACAATTTAATGTGGGTCTGTGCAGTTCCTCTTTGCAATTGCTTTCATTGCAAATTGCCTTAGCTCTGTGGGTGGCAGGTGTGTCAGCTGCCGAATGGGACTGAAGAAAGAATATAAACTTCACAGGTTTTATTTTCGAATAGTTGAAAACTCGCTTTTACAGGGAAAGTTATTATAGCAAACTCTGTCTATATATATGAATGATTTGTTTTCCCCCGAGCCATCAATCATTTGCTATGAACTCAACAGAATCAATATGCTGATTACATAACCCAAAGTCAAGGTCAAAAACTCACTTGAGTAGGGAAAAGAAATAAGAATGATCTTATCTGGATTGATCGACTGGGAGCTACCCTGAGCAATACCACGAACTTTCTTGAAGACTTGCATAAGTTTACTTCAGCATTGCATAACTCTTTTATACTAAAATAAAAATATACATTTCATAAGAGTGTCATTTATAAGCGTTATACCCTTCCTTTGTTTCTTGAGGTATGCAAAGTATTTTGTTTGTTTGTGATTCCTTATAACTCTCATTGCCAATAGATTAATTTCGTATTAGGCTTTTGTTGTCTTCATGGAATTCCTATAGAAACGCAGCTGTCATTGGCCAGCGTAAATTAGAATTAAAGAAAATAGAAAATAGAAGTCCATTAAATTGAAAGTTATCGTCAGCTAATTAGTTGTTAAGTTAAGCCCAACCCGGCCCGAATGGTTCTTTTGGTCTCTGGACCATTCTTTTTTCGACCATTCTTTGATCATGGCTAATTTTACGCCTCTCGGCGGGCTTTGAGTGTTTGGCAAGTCGCAGATCTTTCGAAAGTGGAGTCTCCGAGTCTGGCATTTAATTAATGGTCCAACATCAATTTATGTTTTCGCTGCCTCAGCTGAGATTCTATAAGAAATTATTTTCGGCTACCTGTCGTGACTTAATGACCTTTTCGGAGCTGATGCCTGGCATCAACTTAGGTTATATTAATTATTATTGACAGCCGTTTTACAAGGCAGCCGACATAGAATAATAAAAAAGCAAGTAACATTTTAGCAGGTGCTGGGTAGTGCTCGACTGCCACATACACTGTTCATCAAATGTTGGATGAAAGAGACCAATTAAATAAAAGTATGGTATTCAAATAATCATATTTTATATATACAAAAATATAGTATGACCAGGAAGTCAGGTACGGCTCTGTATACCTTTCACATTTGAGAAACAGGGTATTTCAGAGAGCTTCAGCGAGTCTCTGTGTTAATTGCAGCTTAATTTTCTATGCACTTCAATCGCCGGCATCTAATTAATTATAAGTCTAGTTCTTTAAGTGGCCAAAAACCTGTACTGTCTATCCCGATTGTCCGTCCGCAGTTCATCGAAGGTCATCCGGCATACCGGACAAATTGTCTGCGCTGTCTGCGCGCATCCGCGAGACAGATTCAACAATTGCCAATTAACGCAGAGTCGCTGAGGCACTGCCTTGATGAAGTCTTCACAGCTTCCAGCTCTAAGCTCTCTGGTCTCAGCTCAGGTCTTTATGCACTTCACAGCTGCTGCTCATCGCTTGACCTTTCAATTAATCATGGTTAATTTATTTGTGCACACATAAAACAATTTTTCCAGTTCCAAGACGAAGCGAGGTGTTTCTTCTGATGTTGAACGGTAGCTGCTTGTCAGCTCGTCTAGTTTTTCATATTCCGCACAAGTTTTGATGCGAGCGTCTATTAATTTTCAGACCAACGGCAGGTTTCGAACTGGGCCCCAAACAGATGCTTTGCATATCTGAATAATTTAGTGTTTATTTTTATTGTGTTTGTATTTGAATAAATGCATATGAAACTAGCTTATGCGTGTTTTCATTTAGGGTTTTACAGAGTTCACTCAACCCTTTCTTTGGCACACAAAAATATTCAAATGGAGTTATTTGCATTCAAATTTAAGCAAATTCTAACTATGATTTATCATTAAAATGGAAGATTATCTAACATTTTGTTAGTCTATTGCATAACATTGCTATTCAGTTCTATATGTATATATATAACTGTCAGACTTGAGAGTATAACTGTATAGCTTTTGATTGGGTCATCCGATCTGAAAGTAAACTAACGTTTCATCATTTGGAAAAAGAATTTAATTGGCCTACTTTAATAATTATTAAACAATTATTATTATTTGGCCAAATTTTTGCGCCTACCTTTCCATTAATAATCTTTCTGAAAGTTCAGCACTGATGTTTATGTAATACTGAACAAAGGCAATGCGTAATTCCCTAAGCTCCCGCTTCCATTTACAACACGCGCCTGCGGCGATTCGCAAAGGTAGCGCCACGAAATTAGAGCAGATAAATAGTCGAAATTATATATAACAATTGCAACAATTGATTTCCAGCGAAGAAGAGCGGACAATGGAAACGTCGCATCATTGAAAACAAAAATCAAAAATCATTATAAATGAAAACGATATTTGCAATGACACAATAAATAAATCGAGAAATAATTTTTGGGTGGCAATTGTGTGAAATTCCAAATTATTTCACTCTCAATTTCAGGCGCTATCAATGGAGATCACTGGGTGAGTGGCATACAAATGAAATGCTCCGGATATGGCTACCATTGCCACACACACACATACACTCACACCCACACACTCACACACAAAGGATGACATTTTGCATCGCAAATGGCCTATTAATGGCCAGTGGGCGCATAGGCCGGGCTCAGACAATGGCCCGCTGCTTATTTAGCTGGCAGACGGAGCACTTTCTTTAAACAATCGAAAGCAAACAATCGAAATTTGTGGAACCACAAATCAAACACTCACAACAATGAGAAATCGCTCGCATTAGTCGCAATTGTTTGGCACTTTTTTTTATTATACATATTTTCGAAGCGAGGGCGATTGAAACTGCATTTGGCCACACGCAAAGTGAATGTGCCTAATCCACCTTAGAAGCTAGAGTATTGTGCGAATAAATATTAAATATGTAACGAATTGTAGATTGGATTATTTATATTTAGATGATGTCTACCATATTATTTTATTTAAAATTTATATTTAAAATCTATAAAAATATTTTAAAGTGAATATCACTGCAACTTAAAGATCATCTATTAAAAATCTAGGCGATATCTGTATTTGATGATAATAACAAATAATAATAATGTTCTAACATAATTATTTTCATAATAATTTATACGTATTTTTATGTGTAAATTAAACTTGTTATTTTTTAGTTAAATTTAAATAAATATTCAATTTATATTAATTTTTTTTTAATTAAAATTTTTTTTTAATTTACAAAATATATTTAATATATACTAAATTTTTATAACTTGTGTTTTTTTTTTTTAATTTTCGGTATCCATATTGATGACTATCTTCACTGCTGAAGCTCTTAGGGTATTAAGTCTTTCATCTCTGCCTTTATAATTGAGCTGCTTCTGCTTCCGGCAAGTCATCCGCGGTGGGAGTCTCTGGGAGCTGTGTGCACTGGGTCAATATAAGTATATAAAATATGCGCTTATCCAGCCAATCAGCAGCTGCAATTAGCTGAAATTGCATTTAAGTACTCCTAAGTGCAAGCCATAAAGAGAATACAAAAAAATTTCAAATGTTACAATTCTCCACTCGTTGTGGTTAAATTTCCGCTTGTCAGGCACTGGGAAAACGGCTCCCAGTCGAAAGCAGACGTTTGGAAAAACGTGTGAAAATTATGAAATTGCATTTGCTATGGACTGCACTCCCGAAAAGGCAGCTGCAAGCCGCGCAAAGTGCGGTTAATTGTGGCTTTTGTTGGTCTTCTATGGCCGCTTGGAATACAATTTATCATCAGCGGCAGATCGGCTGCGATCTGGGGAGATTTGTGTGTCCTCCCTCTGTCATAAAGCTCACTTTTGAGCGTGCACATCCCTCCACATTTCGTAGAGCCGAAACAAAACCCAAATAAATAATTTCTCGGAATTAATGTGTCTTTGTTTGTTTGCTGATGCGAATTCATTAATTCGCATTTATCATTTCATAATCGCAAAACGTGTCTACCAAAATATGGTTTTCTGGCCAAGTTTTTCTCCGCTGTAAGGCCAACTGCACGCTGCATTGTATTTTTCAAAGATTTTTTTTTATTGTATAGTTGTAAATCTCTTTAGATTGGCGTTCATTATATGTTTTACTACATGCCAACTTAAAGGCTTGATTTTGTTTATATAAAAAAAGTTACTGTCCTCTGTCACGTATTGTTGAGGAAAACTTTAGATGCATCGATAAGAAATGAGGAGCAAAATAAAGTAAAAATATATTAATATGAATTATATAAAGAATGTTGATTTGTCCATCACACATCTCTTTTGTTGCTCCATAATTCAGTAATGAGACAATGGAATGCAAGTCAAAGTCAAAATATAAATGTGTTATATATGGATTGTATAAATTACAATAAAATGTGGATAAATATGTAAAGAGAAAGATACAAATTGAGAGTAATTTATATTGTGTCTGGCCATCTGTTATACAAAACAAAACGTTAGCTTAATTATTCGACGAATTAACAACTCAGCTCAAACACAATGTGATCCCACAAAGCTCATGAATATAAATAGCTCTTGTTTGACAAATGAATCTTTTATTTATTTTTGTTGTCAAATTTGCGCCTTAAAATATTTATTATTTTAATTATATTAATATATTTATTATTTTATTTTTTTTTCAGATTATTTAAATAAATTTAATAATATATTATTTATTACCAAACTGAACTGCATAGCTCAATTCAGTTCAATTTTTTAAGTTCATTTAAATCAATTTAGTTTTAAAATTATTTTTTTTTAAATTTTATATTTTTGTTTATCTTAAATATATATTGAATATACTTTATAAATATTAGTTCTATATTAATAATTATATTTTTAATATATATATTTTCAAGTATAGTAACTAGTATATTAATTACTATATTAGCTAGGTTCAAGTCTCTTTAATTTCATTATTTGCATAACTATAGCTAACTGATTTGCCCATGCTCAATTTGAACTCGTAGCACAGAGCTCAGACTTTCTCCAAGTCAAATTAAATAATATTTAAAGACTACACACACACACACAGACACACACACATACATGCATACACACAATACACGCGAAATGTGAGCTAAGCAACAATAACAACAATGGCAAAAGACCGAAATTGAATTAAGTTCAAGAGTTCAGGATGAGCTCCATGCTCCCCATGCCCCATTTGTGGCTGGCGGTTGTCTGGTTCGCTTCGACGGCACTGTCTTGACAAGCGAGTGCTCGTAACACTCACTCACTCACTCACTCACTCACTCACTGGCACTCATAATGGTAATCCCGGCTTATGCAACGTCTCGCCCATACAAAAGCGACAATTTGGCGTGGTCGCTGGGATTGATGCCGTTCGGCGAACTCATCATCGAGAGCCACACGTATAGCTTACACGCGCCCTCAATTAGTGCGTCAGCTGTTTGCCTTTGGTCTCTGGCAGACAGAGGCCCAAAATGACGAACCCAATGCCACAAACGCCGGCCGACATGTACATGGTGACTGGCAGGCCGGGGCCAAAGATCAGCAGCGGGTAGATCTTGAGCGAGACGAACATGAAGGCGCTCAGCGTGGCCATGCAAATGGAGGTGCCCAGGGAGCGAATCTGTTGGATGCAAGCACATGAGATCACTTGCATTATGGGGATCAGTGGCTGATCTCAGCTTACCTTGGCGGGCAGCAACTCAACAACAACGACAAAGATCAGCGGTATTATGCCCAAGGCGGCTATGAAGCCTACGAAGCACATGAGCAGCAGGGAGAGCCAATTGTTGGCGGCCAGGAACTCAGCGGAGGCGAGATGCTTGAGCAGCCCAATGGCCAGCTCGCCCAGGCCCATGCCCGCCATGGAGGTGAGCAGCAGCCAGCGTCGCCCCACTCGATCCACCAAAGCGACGGCAAAGAGCAAGCCCACCACCTGGGCAGCGCCCACGATAATGGTGCAGGTATTCGCCTCTATCTGGGTGTGCAGCTCGTTGAAGATGTTCGAGGTGTAGTTGAAGAATGCGAAGCTGCCCGACAGCTGGTTGCAGAAGATCATCAAGAAGTTCAGCCCAAAGATCTTTATGGTAGGCAGATTGACTGTAAACATAACGCGCACACAATGCAAAGTTGTAAAAGCCTCAGCGCCTTATCAGTATCGAGCTTACAGAAATCTTTCCAGACGACATCTTGGCGCACTCCGCCGCTGAGCACTTGCTGCTTGAAAGTCGCAAACTCTCTTTCCGTCGCATCATCGTGAGCTGACTCACCATCTGTCTTAGCTATGGTCAGGTTCTTGTAGAAGCAATACGATTTCTTTGCCTGCTCGTCCCGGCCCCTGCGCAGCAAGTACTGCGGTGTCTCAGATAAGCCGAAGATGGCCACAAGATAAGCTACGGGCACCGCTACAGCTATGCACGGCACCAGATAGTAGTCCAGATACGAGCTGAGCAAATAGCCGATCATCAGGCCGATGCTGACATACATCATGGCCATGGAAGATAGCGCGCCACGAATGCTGGGGGAGTTGGCGCAAAAAGAAAGCAGTTACATAAGGAAGATCCAGCTTAGAGGGTGCTCAGATTACAAACTGCAATCTGCGAGAGCAAACAAACTGTTTTACAATATCATAAAGCAGCTCGTTTGCTGTCTATATTAAACTGAATCTGTATTCACTCTGTGAGCTCATCTGGGCAGATTTCATTATAAACAACTTACTTGTTGTCGGAGATCTCAGCTACAAATATAGGCAATACCACATAGACGCCGCCGCCCGTGATGCCCGCCAGAAAGCGACCTGCGTACAGATACGTCACATCTTTGGCCACATAGATGAGAATCCAATAGGTCTATCAGAGATACGTTAGTCTAATAACTGAAGTGAGCAACGTTTCATATAGTTACCATATTGGGTATGGCCAGCAAGTTCATGCACACTTTGCGGCCCAGGCGATCCAGCAGCAGTCCAAAGATTATGTTGCCCGTCAGGGCGCCCAGGCCGATCAGTGAGCCCACCCAGGAGGTTTCGGTGACAGTGATGGGCGTGTTCAGCGGCGTCTGATCTGAGCCCAGGAAAGGCAGCGACGGCGCCAACCAGCCCACTCCGATGCCGTGCTGCAGGGTCAGGATGTGCACTTCACATGCGGATATACGAATAGGATTATGCTTTGATTATGCGCCGGCCACATATGGACCTCACCTGTCATGGTGGCTATCACCTGCCAGCGATAACGCGCACTAAACACGCTCGGCTTCTGTGCAGCAACACTGTAAACCATTTTGAGCCTTTTCCAGCACTGATTGATGTGGAGGGCTCTGCGAACTCTAGTCTACTAAACGTTCTGAATTTTCTACTCATTTGCTTTTATAGTGATTATCTCAGTCCCGGACCCTCAATAAAACTATAGATTAGATATGTGCGGGAGTATATAAATTTGAGAGACAACTGACTCTTTGGACTACCGACAGATATGCCTAGCTCGAATAGGGTTTACTGGAGGCCAGTCATTTGAGGTGGCAATAGGCAAATTTCTTTAGGCGAAGAGTAAAGAGAACTTCCCTGGGATTTTCTAATAAAAAAACTTTATTTTATATAATGCAATAATTTGTCATTTTCATATATATAGTTTCAGCATTGTTAATGTAAGTGAACTTTGCTTTGTACACCCATTCACAAAGTATATAAAGCATATTAGTTTTATAGAATGGCTCTTTTGAAACCTTCAAATTTGGGAAAAACCCTATCATTAGTACAGTTTTCCAGCGTAAGCCACAAAAATATAAATGACATTGCTCTGGAATAGATGGGTTAAGGTAATGTGAGTCCTTCTGGCTCATTCATCAAAACACGTATATTTTTTTATAGCCCATGAGTGAGTATTATGCAGTCGGTAGTGCTCGATTGCAATCTTCTTACTTGAACCTTTTTGTTTATCACTGATATAATTCAATTGTTCACAAGACTTGCTTGTAAATATTGTTGTTTACATCGTGAATGAGCTTTAAGAGCTTATTCTATACTAGTTCCCCAATGACTGACAGTTTCTCCATACAAATTAGGCGCAAGCCTTTGCGTCATCATTTAATCATTACAAGATAAGTCTTCGTTTTGCATTCCTACAGAATTTCGTGATATAATGAAATAGACATGTAAATTATCTAGCACTCTAATCAGTATCTAGTAGAGAGCCATCGTAAAATGCGTGGGATGAGATGCGTGAGTAAGCATTCAAAGTTGAGATAAGAATCGCAAGAATTGGCAGAGATTAGAAATAGAGATAACAATCAAAGAGATCTCGTATATACTAAGCTTAGAATCGACTGTTGATCCCAGAGATAAGAAATAGAGATATATCAGATGCTAATAACAGGAATGCAGAGCTATGCAAAAAGTTATCGCTGTCTCACTCTCAGTTTATCTACTTTAATATTTGTTTTATTTTGCGAGCGTACAGAAATAAAAGCCAGAAATTATTACCTGTTCCCAGGCAAATTATAAATTATGATGATATAAAACTCATTAAGCAGAAAAAGAGATGATTTCAGCTCGTATAAGCAACATCTAGATAGACGCCTTGGTAACAGGCTGAGAGAGTAAGAAAGAGAGAGAGAGAGCTGGCCAATTGGCTCAACAAGTTGGCAAATTGGAGATTTCTGCTGCATTGATAAACACAATTTGCGATCGAGCATCGTGTCACAATAAATGATTTGCCTGCGATCAAGTGATTATCCGCGGTTCCTGCCTGCCGAACCAAGGAAACCTATGTCGCTCGATAATGATGGATGCTACCAGCTTGTTGGCAACTCGGCACCAGACTTGCATAAATCTGCTGTATTTTTTCCTCTTTCTTATCTTGCGCTTGCTTCGTGATTCGTGGTTCGAGTTTGAGCTCGAGTTTGAGGTCAGAGTTCGGGCCCTGCGGTTTGATGCGCGGCTTTGCAAAATGCCCAATAAAAGAAACATTTTTGTAGTTGCTGCGAGTCTGGAATTAAGCAGGCATATTATTGTATGTCGATAGGTCTCTCTCTCTCTCTCTCTCTCTCTCTCTCTCTCTCTCTCTCTCTCACTCTGTGCATTTACATATGCAGTAGAGTCAATTCGTATATACATAGATATATATCTTCCATTAGCCTGCGATTGTTGCGCGCTTTCAATTGAGAGTTGCTTCGCCTTATTTTGAGATCATTTGCTTGGCTGTCGCTGAGATTTATTTTCAAGAATCTTATATTCTGACATTCCCATTGGATGAGCAGTTCGATTTCCAGTTTTAGTCTGCATTGGCAATTTATGATGCGGTGCACTCTAAGCTGGTGCTATATTTATTTTGTTTCGCTCTTTGCAGATAAGATCTTAGCGCAATGTCGTGAATGACATTCAAGTTTCAATAAGTGAAACTCAATTGCTTCGATAAAATATGCCTTCATTTCATTTAATTATAAAGATTTTCTATGGACCGTGAGCTATATAATTTATTCTGCAGTTTATTTTATTAATGATGGAATGTTGCGTTAGAGTACGCAAATGTTTTCTCACTAATCTTTAGCATCTATTTAATGTGTAATTCTTATTTATTTGAATTTAAAACACAAAAATGTGCCTCGTTTACTGTTCCACTGCCTTCATTAATCAAAGCGTTGCTTCATATCTCCCAACTTTGATCTTGACATTTTTTCGGCCAGAACAAAGCCTAAGCTGCAACATTTTTGGGTCTACCCAAAAAGCGCACACATTTGCAATCTCAAAAAAATACAATAAAAAATGAACGAAATGATTGTCGTATATTAAAAATGTGCCCACACACACACATTATAAATGATGTACAGCACAGACAACAATAGATGAACCAATCCGCAGACCTTTCTGGTACCCGAAAATTAATTAGATTAATTGCAGCTATTTGCAATTAGCTAAAGAAGCCAACAACAAATTGCCACTGGGAGCGGGATGTCCCAGCGGTGGCCTCTGGCTGCTGCTGTGGAAACGACGCCATGAATGGATGAGCAATTGGCAGCAGCAGCAGTAGCCACCAAACGGTACAGTGAATACGAATTCGTTTTATTGTTCTCATGCTGTGACTCGAGCTCTGAACATGTTGACAGCAGGCGCGACAAACGATTCCGACTGCCGCCGCCGTTGCTGTTGCTGCTGCTGCTGTTGCTGTTGCTGCTACTGTTGCTACTGCGCTGTGGGTGCAACATGCCTGTGGCACTTACAAAGGGTATTCGCCAGATGGAGGCCAGCCTTACGAAAATCGCACGTTTCTATGCAAATCTTTGTTGCTTTTCAATCATCTGCACGGCAGCGGCTGCTCGCTTCTATTATTTTCTATACCCGCTCAGGTCATAAAACGAGTATATTCAGGCTGTCTAACTTATCCTCGTCTATGCTGACTGTACTAATTAAATCGGCAATCGATAGATGTAGTTTCGATGTAGTTTCGATCCGCTTCCTGACCACTAAGCACCTTCATTTAGAAGAGCCTCTACCGTAGCATTATAGTAAGGGTATTGAAATTTAAATTTTATTCTGTTTTATTAAGTTGAACTTGGACGAGTATTAATCAGTCTGTTTCATGCGAGGGTAAAGTTCTTATTATTTCTTTACTTTAGGGGATCTCTCTTGCTCTCTCTGTGTCTCTCTTTATATCTGTGTAGGTTTGTAGGGCCTTTGCGGCCCGTAGGTAATAATTATCGCTTGAATTACGTATTTCGGCTGCTTCTCGCTTTTGTTTACGATGCCAGCGTTGCGCCTTATTTTTTTCTTCTTTCGAGACTCTGTTTGGCAATCTGTGGCTGGCATAGAAAATGGGTGTTAAAATTAACGGGACTTAAATGGTTTTTCAATTTTACAAAAGGCTTCTTCACCGTCTTGCATTGGATTGCAGCACGAAGAAAAAAATGAAAATGAAAATGAAAATGAAAAACAGAAGCCCTCATTTCATGTACTTTGATGGATAGTTTGGGGTTAAATATAGGTTGGCTTCTGGCTTCTTGGCTGCTCTGGCGATGATTTGACACATTGCCGCAAAATGGCAAAACGACCTTTAAGGTTGTTGCTCAATGTGCCCGAGCATCCAACTATCTGGCTCGCCTCTAAACATATGCAGCTGCAATGCGCTCAGTTGTAAAGCGAATTAGTTGTGGCAATGAGTTTTGCCAGCAAATTGCCAAATAATTTTCCCATTATCTAGTTAAGCTGCAGTCTTCAATGTTAAGAGGGGCTTCAAAGCAGCGACACTTGAGTATTAAGGAAATTGGTCTAAGCGAGTTGAACCTAGAATGTGCGTGACACAGCACATCTACATAGGTAACTCCCCAGGCACTCCAATTCCATTTTAAAGTTAAATTCTATTGGTTCAGCTCGCCCTTAAATATAATTTTAATTGGAATACTCGACAGCCCCATCGATGTAGCAATTAATTATAATGACCTAACATTTCGACAACAACTTAATTAAGTTGACAGAAGCGCTGCCAAGAGATACCCCGTCTTGAGGTCTGCCCCTAATTAAATGCCAAGAATTGAATGAGCAATCAAGGAAGAATCTAATGAGGCCCACTGACATGCCACGCAACTGCAAGTCAGCTTCTAAGGCTAGCAGCATTTAATAATTCTGCAAATCTGGCATTTGCTTCGTTCCGCTTTGTCCACGCTTTTATTGCTACAGGGTATTTAAAATGGTCAATGTCATTTGTCGTGAAGCCAGTGGCTAGATAAATACAAATATATTTCTGTTTATGCTTGAATGAGCGGGCAACCCCAATATGAAATGCAGAACCGACCCGCTATTAAAATCACGTTAAGCTAAGCATGCACAGCAACAGCAAGTTCGTTGCTGCAGTCTTTCGTTTTGTGACTTTGAGGTGATTACCAGCGTCGCTTCTGACGATTACAGACGCTTTTAATAGAATCCAATGCGGATTTGTTCATGTAGCAGACAATCAGACGCTGCTGATGGCTGGAAGTAGATATCGCTACTACCCAAAAAAAAAAAGAGACAAAAAAACCAAAACAAAAAAAAAACTCGTGGGAATATTTGCGACTGCGATTATTTAAGCATTTCCTATAGCACAATCATAATCGAAGGCGCAATGAATGCGCCGTGTAATGCAGCCATCTGCATCGCGTGGAGGTGGAGAGATAGAGATGCAGCTGGAGGTGGAGCTGGAGAAGGAAGCAGCGGCAAGGCAGAAGCTGTGCCCAAGAAACCGAAGCTCTACACAGTTTGTTATGCAATGGCAGCGTTTGTCAGGGCTTCGGCTCGCAGTCAAAATCACAGCGCCCCTCAGCCAAACCAAGAAGCTGGCCAAATCATAATAAAAACTGTCCACTGTCAACTCTTCAGCTTTCGCGCATCTCATCTGTCTTCGGCCCGGCCAATGGCCCATAAACAGAAACCACAACTCGAGTCATAAAGTCGTCAATGACAGCGTTTCAAATCAATAATTGAAAATCAAATTTGACTGCTGCCCCGCGCCGCGCTGCGGCTGCTGCTGAAGGGCCCTACATTAATGATATATCTACTGGTTTCGCCTTCCCTTTCCCTTTCCCTTTTCCCTTTTCCCAAGCCAGCATCATTCCGAGTGTATTTGTTTTACGATGAAGATATCACAGCTTGAGATTGATACATTATTTCTTTCTTGGCTTGATTATAAGTGAGTCATCTTTTTGTAATTTTAATTTTTTTCGTAATAAAATGAGACCTGTTGAATTATAAAGTTTATTTCTTTATTTTATAATTATATTGAATTTGCTTAGCAATAAATATATAATATAAAATGCGCTTGAATAAATAATATATATAGCATTTAATTTTTTATTTAAAATGAACTTATATTTAAAAATTATTTGAATGAAATATATTTTCTCCCATATTTTTCCTATGAGGAATACTTAAAATACATATTTAAAGTTTTCAACAAAACTTGAGAATATATAAGCATATTATAAAATATATTATTATTATTATTTATTATTTATTTTTATTTATTTTTTTTTTTTGTACTTTAGTACTTAAAAATTTATTTATAATTATTTGAGGACAAAAACCAATCAAATAGAAAAATCACTAAATTTATTTATATATTATATATGATCATATTTTGTTTTTGGTTGATCAAGTTGTTAACTGAGAATATCCAAATCAATTTGGAATTTTATGTCATACATAAATTATTGTACATAAAAATATATTTCAAGCACTACCAATCGCTACAATTAATTTTGTCTGCTGTCGACTTAACAGCAATGTTAGAGTTTAACAGTGCGGTTACAATCACTCTGTTAACTGTCTCGCTCTCACTCTCAGTCGCGCATGTAAACAGCTGATCGCTGGACCGGTCGCAAAGTCAATTGCATTTGCGTTGACTTTGCTTCTGCTTTTGCGTCTGCTGTTGCGTTTGCGCTGGCCAGGCCAAAACGTTGTTGTTGACGACTGCGAGGAAGATGTTCGGCTGCTTCGGCGCTTCTGGCGAAGATCTGCGGGTGGCTTCGGCCGCTTTGCCGATTGTGTTTCTTGGGTGTATTTGCTGGGGAGTGCGTTTTCGCTGGAGAAGAGTGTGCCGAGTCGGCGCTGCGGTCGGGGGCCCGAGTCTGAGTCGCTCAACTACTAAAGTTGGACGCCGCATTTGCCAATTGAAACATTCAAATGTGAATATCGTACGGGTGAAGACGTCTTCTGTTCGGACTGGCATCACATTTTGTACTTCAAAGATTTCTGATTGCATCTCGAAACTCTAGTGTGCTTCGAAAAAAAGAAGAAAAACCAAAAGTCATTTGTGAATTGTTTCAAGCGGATTTTGATAAAGTGCCTTTAGCTTGAAACTTTAGTGCTTGATTTCATAAGAATTTTAATCGAAACAAACATACGAGAGGACTTTGTGTAGCACAATAACGTTTGCAAATGATAGACGCGATAAACCAGAGATTCTCGATGAAATCACTTCAAAAATCATTTGTCAAAGAAGTTAACTAAATTGGCGAAAATACTCAGAGACATCAGAAATTAGTTGGAATTTAAGCATTTATTGAATCTGAGTACTGAGTGTTTCGTTAATTTGTTTAATTGATTTTGCTATTAAAGTTTACACAATTTGCTTTGCTGATGATTCGATTGTAATTTTGAAGTGATTTTGTTTTTTTGTAACTGAAACTAAATTGTGTTATTTGTTCATTGGACAAACAAAACCTTAGTGAGACATATCAAACAGAAAATAAAAACATCATTTAAAAAATGCAACATTATAGTTAATCAACGACGAGAGCGAGAAAAACTACGAAAACAGAGGAAAACTCTACAATAATAAAGCAAAAACATATTACTTCACTCACGAAACCGAAAGCAAAACCACTTTGTGAGCCACAGGAAGAAGTTGCTGCCACAGTTTGTTGCCACAGACAGACACCACACACACACGCACACACACACACACACACATACGAACTCATAAATTTGACATTGAGGCTACTCTGGTGTTGATGCTGCCGTCTAAAGGTAAGTGAATGCTCAGCGGTCTGGAGTCTCGACAGCTGTAACTTCTAAGCGGTTCATAAATGGCAAAAGTGCTCAGACAGCAGCCAACGAGCCTTTCACAAGTTCTGCTCGCTTTGATAGTTGTTAATTAAGCTTGGGATTTTAATAATTCGACTAAAGTGAGAATGTAGAGCTCTGCATAGTTTCATACTGAGAAGTAATGCAATTATAAAATATAAAATATTAATGTAATTAAATAGGTTTTATTTTGTTGATCGTAAAATGGAGTGTTTGATTAAACTTGATTTAAAATTTAAGTAAAAAGCAATTATCTTTCAGATTGCATAATATTTTTAACTGACAGCAGATTTTTTGTTGTAGTCTGCTTATTATTGTTGGGGGAAAGTACGCTTGATTAAATATAAAGCAGAGACATGTATTAAAAAAAGTTGTGTAAAGGAGTAGTTAAATAGCTCAAGGGTTACTTTTATGTTTTTAATTTGTTTATTAATTAACTTTTGTAGCTGGCCATGAAGTTAATTTAGTTGTGCGCATCATTGAGCTGCCAATTGTCCTTTAATAAATTTGTTTGTTAATAATTAATTGCATTTTTTTGGCTAGTACTGAAAGTGCCTATTCATGAGTTCATACTGGTTGGTTCTATAGTGGTACAAAGTCATTGCAATTATGTGTCAGCAACCCCAGCAGCAGCCGCTTCTTGTTGCCATAATTAGCTAGGCGTAATTAACAAGGTTCTTAATTATTTAAATTATTCTAGCCGAAATGCGCATGAATTAGTGAGTTAAGAATTCGATTTAAAAATAGATCCACAGATAGAAAAAAAATAACTGAAGCTGCCTTTAGCTCGTTTTCTTTTTACGAGTTTTTAATTGTCTATCCGAATAAATTAGCCCCAGCTGAGTTTTTTTTTTTGGCATTGTTATTATGAAGCAGCTGAGCTGCAGTGGGCGCAGTTCAAGGATGTTGCAGTTGCAGTTGCAGTTGCGATCAGAATGCGCTGCTCGGGGGCATTTGGGGCAGCTGCAACTCCAGAGTTAGATAATTTTGTTGTTGTTGTTGCTGTTTTGTTTTTGTGTATGGCAATTACGGGCGAAGCGACAGGCAGAGACACAGAAAGTAGTTGGTGCAGGAATTAGGAAATGCTGCTTAAATGTCAAGAGTTGCTACAGATTTTTCCAGCCTTGTGGCGCAAATGAACAAAAGAAAAGCGCACAAGTTGCGGCAGACGTTGCTTAGCCATAGCCAAGGAAAAGACAAATTTAGGCCAAATGTGTGACTTAACATCTTTCACATCACAAACCCAAACACACACACACACACATACACACACACACACACACACAGAGAGAGACTCATGTACATGAAGACGGTCGCACACCCGCACCAGACGAAGGTGTTTCAGTTTATGTGGCCGAGGGTTAAAGTTGAGCTGGCACAGAGAAATAAAACTAGGGGGAACAAAAAGAAAACATCAATCTGGTTGCTTTAAATGTAGGCAAATGCTGTATACAATATAATTTTGTTGCTGTTGTTGTTGTTGTTGTTGTTACTGTTGTTGCTGTTGTTACTGTTGCTGTTGCTGTTGCAGATGGCCAGATAAAAGTTCAAAATGCGAATGCTTTTGCTCGGCTGGCTTTGTCTGAGTCCGACCTGGTCTGCTTTGCTCATTAACGTTTGCCAGCAAAGAAATGGCAAATAAATTTAAAAGTCATTCAAGCAACAATGCCCAAAAGCAGACGCACGCCCCTCTGCCTCCCCATCTCCTTCTCCCACACACTCCCACCCTCGGCTACTCAGCAACTACAGCTCTGTTGCCTTCTACTCCAGCTGCTGCTGTACCTGTATCCCATTCCCAAGTGTTGATGCGTTAACTGGCGCTGCGTGCACATCGCTGAAAAGCCAATGAGCCGCATCTGTTGCTGCCAGAGCGTACGATCAAGTAAAAGTAACCTAATGTGTCTTGTTTTTGTTTTATACCCCCCTTTACGTTTTTCTTAGTGCCCATCTTTAGTGATTAATGAAGTGTGTAAATAATGTACATGTTTTCTGCCTTTGATGCTGCCTCAAGATTTCAACATATTCTCGGCTACCCTGACATAATGCATTGTGTTGTTGCTGTAGTTGTTGTCATTGTTCTTTACGCTTGCTTTTTGCTGAGCACTCAGCTTCATTACAAGTTATGAACACACTAGGAAATACAAAAGACTTTGACAACGAACTTGCCCAGCCGCAAGAGCCAACCTAAACAAAACATCAACGCGTGTTTTTTCTCCCTCTCTATCGCGCTCATTTCTTGTTGCTGTTGTTTGGTTTTGGTCAAATGTCAGCTACGCTTCAAGTGTAATAAATAAATCGTTTGTCAACCGCTTTTTTGGCTGAGAAGCGAAAGACTTGGGCA
Source organism: Drosophila navojoa (assembly GCF_054131105.1). Classification (NCBI taxonomy): domain Eukaryota; kingdom Metazoa; phylum Arthropoda; class Insecta; order Diptera; family Drosophilidae; genus Drosophila; species Drosophila navojoa. The sequence continues at coordinate 27,525,371 of NC_142890.1, read as the reverse complement.
ACGAACTTGAACTTTTGCTCAGCTTGGCTTTTTGCCGGACTATTCGAATGAACTTTAAGTCGCGGCAGATGTAACCGCACACATATATATACATTTATGTGTGTATATATGTATAATGTGCTGTTGCCACATCAGATTGCAGCCTCCCAGTGCTTATAGCATGCGTAAACTGTGCCATTACACCACGATTTTAAATATGATCATTACAACTAAATGCCAAGTTCTTAAATTACAGCGTGCAGCATAGCCGTAAAAAAGACTAAACGCTGCACATTCATCAAGCCACGTGCGTTGCAAATTGCGTACCCACAAATGCTGGCTGCCATTCGTATACGGGCAGCATGCCGATCGCCGCATGCGGCTAAATGTCAGAGCAAACTGCTGACCTCCATGCGCTGACAGGCAACAGGCAACAGGCAACAGGCCACAGGCTTTGCGTCATGCCATTTTAGGGCTAACATTGAATGGCATTTGCTTTGCTCTCAAATTTTCTATTCATCTGCAGACTGTGAAGAAATTGAAGCATCTTTATTTATAGCAAATATATGTATGTATATAGTTATGTATATATATGTTTTGCTTGTTTATATATCTTATACTTTTTGCTTTTTGTTTTATTTTTCCATCACAATAACTCAATGTCAGTCCATTCTTGATATATTTGGTTTTTAGTTCAGGCCCGCATGACAAATCGCTGTGGGTTTTCCATAAAACATTATGCAATTGTTGAGTAAACAACAACAGTGAACATAAATAAAAGTATTGCTATTTTTTAATATTTAATAAACTTAATTATCGACTTTCATTTGCCAGTGTGCCAAGAAATTCAGTCTAGCGAACAAGTTTAATGCTTGCAAAATATTTATAAAGCTAATCAGATTTGTTTTGTTGAAGAATACAAAATTGGATTTTATGAGCACAGAACTTGTTTTTACAGGGAGAGAGGGAGAGAGTGAATAAAGAGAGAGAAAGAGAGAGAGAGAGTGTGCGTGTGTTTCTGAGGTATATTATACGCTTCATCAGGATCTATATTGAGGCAATGACATCATCATCATCATGATGAGCAAAGGACGCTGACGAACTGGTTCTAAGTGGAGTGATTCACTATTATGATGTTTATGCAAATGCCATCTTCTGGTAGCGACATAGTAGGTGGCTACGCATAATGCGACTTAATCTGGTCATAAAACAAGCTCTTGTTGGAGCTGTCAATTAATTTTATGGCCCGCACATCTTCTTGTCTATTGTCTCGGCTTGCTCCGAAGCATAATCTGTTACCCAACTTTCAGTTCCGTATCATATAATTTTTTTCTCAGGCTACAGCGCTTGCAAGCTGTCATTGCCATCATTTCCAAAAGTACTTAGCAGGAAGCTGGCAATGATACGTCTATTAGGCGACTACTTAAGTAGGCATCATAGACTGCCACTAGGCGGCTTTTAGCCAATTAGAAACGCCTCACCCTGCGAAAAATCATAAATCAAAAGCACCTATAATTCCGCATCTTAAAATACATACAATATACTGTATATATAGAGCTTTGATATCAGCGGGTAGCTCGTTTTGATTATGTGCTTCCAACACAATTAAAAGCGCGAAGGCAACAAAATGACAAGAGCTCTTAGCAGTCATAATCGAGGCACTTTGATGTTGTCGACAACTCGTTGGCTTTGTCATCGCTCAAAGGCAGCACAGAAACAAAAAACAGAAAACACGACAGACGAATCAGCAGCTTGTAAGACGGCGTGTCTGCCACAGTCAAGTTCGTTGCCTAAGTCGTTTGTTTTTATTTAGAATCAGTCGAGGGGCGCACAAAAGAAGATAAATTATTGATTTTATTATTCATGTTTATTAGCAATCATTTGAAAAAATTTACTTTCATTTGCATAAGGTAAAATAACAAAAATGTCGAGACCAAAATTTGTTTTTGATTGTTCAGATACGAAGACGCGAATTCGGATTTAATTATTACAATTTCATTTGGCTACTACCATTGTTTAATATTTAGTTATTATTACTATAAACAAATTATTATCTCATGCCATTTCCGCTTTCATTACATTTTCCGCTACTGACCCAGACAGCGATAAGCGCAAGCAACAACAAACAATAAAATCATAACAAAACGAATATCAAAACTGACTTTCGTTTACGTGGGCCACAAAAACACAACGAAAAAAACAACAACAGATAAACAACACAGCGAACAACAACAGCGTCGGCAACAAGAAACAATTACGCCAAACAATAAGCGACTAATTCGCAGCTTCAGTTGAGATGTTGGTGGCGTATGAGCAATGTAGATTGAAGCTGTATACGTGCATGTACTCCAGTGTGTGTGTGTGTGTGTGTGAGCAGAAAGTGTATAGAGATGAGAGCGAGTAATCATAAAAAGACCATCATGATGAGGAAAAGTGCGCTGGTGTTGTATAAATTGAAGAAAAGCCGCAAAAGCAAAAGAAAATCGTGGCCCATTGTTGTTGGCTAATTAATCAGCAGCAACAGCAGCAGCAGCAACAGTAGCAATAACAACAAGCAGCTGATTATTTAACCAAGTGACATAAATCTGCAGTGGGGCTGACCCACATTTTGTGGGTGGCACATAAATCAGATATCGAGTCGAAAAAATACGAAAATAAATAAAATGCAACAAAAAGAAGGAATCGAAATGCAACGCAAGAGCTGCCACCGGTTTTCCAGCTGGGGTTTTGGCAACGCCCGGCCAGACCAACTGGCGGCAGAACAACACCAATTACCTATTAATAACAACAGCAGTTGTTATCGTTGTTGTTGTTTGACTGCTGCAATTGTTGGCGGCGTAGCTGGCGCCGCCTTTGCTTGTCATAAATTGCAGCCGCTGCTGTCTTCGCTTGCCGGCTATTGCCCAACAACAATTGCAGTTGCCGCTTTTGTTTGTACTCGACGCTGTTCCGATCTTATTTATGTTTATTTTAGTTTTAATTTTTGTTTTACTCGCTGACTTATAAGTAAGAGCATACTCTTGCCGAGTTGAAATCTAGATTTCTAATGAGGATGTTGAATTGGGGATAGACATGTTCCAATGGACTTCCCATTCGTGAACGAATTTCAATTAAATTAATATTGGTAATAGTATCTATAGATTTTCATTAATATTTAATTTGAGTTGACTGCCTATTTAAATTTTTAATTTGTTAGCTCAGTTTTAATTTTATTTTTATTTTTTTGATGTATGTACCTTTTCGTTTACTTACTACTTTTTTTTGTATATTTATTTTTTATATAGTCACTATTACACTATATAATATTATCTATATTAAATTTTCATTTTTGTATTTTTGCTTGTATGCGTTTTATTTTTATTGCATTTTTACATTACTGAATTGGTTTTTAGTTCAATTTAAATTTTATTGTAATTTATTTATTATTGTTTTTATTTTATTTGCTTCGTACAAATGACTTGTTATTCAATTGAATTCAATTTAATTAAATTAAACTTTAAATTTATTTTCTTTTTAGTTTTTTATATATTATTTTAATGCCAATTATAATTTTATTTATTATCCATTAGAGTACTTTTTATTTTTTATTTTTATTTATTATTATTTGTTTTTTATTCCTATTCATTTTTTTTCTTTTTGATTTTGCATACGTTTTGTTTAGTTTCTTATGTTTTGCACTACTGAATTGTTGTTTATTTAACAAGATTTAGTGGCACTTGAAAATCTTAATCTGCTTCTAAATAAATTATAAAAATATTCCACCCCAAATATCACATGCGACTCAAGTTTTATGGAAACAGGTTCGCGTCGCAGTCTTTAGCATGCAGTTCACTGCTTCAGTTATGCGATTGAATTCTTGTTATTCAAATTGATTCAATGTATTTTTTATGATTGGCTATAATATATAATTTGGAGATTTTGCGCGTACTTTTATAAGCCTTTAAATTTATTATCATTCGCTTGTTTTTTTTATATTTCCACTTTGAACTCATAAATATTCAGAACTGGAGTTAATGACGTGCGTTACTTGAGGTTCAGCATTAACTAGTTTACAGGTCATAAACTCATAACATGATATAGCCCCGGGTAAACAATTGCCTAACAAATCACTAATTTTTATAATTTTAAGCCATAATTTAAATTTAAAAAATACCCCAAAGCAAACAGAAGTAATAAAGATGAACAAATTGAAGGAGGTTTACAACATCATAAGCCGGAGCGAATGTTGGCTGGCCAGCGGAGCGAGCCCCCAAGCAAGAGGCGCTCAATTAGCGCCCTTCGGCGGGAGGTCCATTGGCGCTGCGGGGCATGCAAAATTGGGCCACAAAATGGGGCAAAGTCTGAGGCGCTAAGTGCTGGAGTTTGCTCTACAAATCCCAGCCGCGCTCCAATACAGTGGGCGACGCTGTGGGCGGTCCCAGTTAGGGGGCAAGTGTGAAACGTGCAGACAGGCACGCTGGCACGAAGCGTCGAACTGTCTGGCGGGCAGTCAGTTTTTGCGCCGCTTCAAAAACTTGCAAATGAGCTGCGGACCAAAAAAAATGGCGCTGCCTGCGGAAATGCACAAGAATTCTTGTGCAAAGAAAAACATACCGAAATCGTATCACGGGCAGAACAAGCCTGCAGAAAAAAGAGCTCAGCCACTGGCCGAAAAAAAATACCCAAAAAAACTGTTGCATATGACCTCAAAATCTATTAGCACGTCGAACTCTGGCGGCTATGAAATGCAATCGTAGCCGCCGCCCCGTAGGGCATATTTGTTGTTGCTTGTTGCTTGTGGTTGGGTTTTTTGTTTTTTGTTTTTTTTGACTGCAAACATTAATGTCCAAAAACTGTGAAGTTGGCCCAAAGGCAGCGGCAACCGCAGCCACCACAGTTATCTCAGCTGAGCAGCTGAGCGTCTGTCTGAGCATGTGAATCTGTGGCACGTAGGTCAACGCATCAGCAATCGCAGCGGCTACATCGTCTGGCTGAGCACCAGCAGCCAGAGCCCGTCCACCTGTCCAGCTGTCTGTCTAGCTGCCTATCTGGCGGCCTTTAGCCGCATCTTCAGAGCGCGGCAAGAAAAAACTGTCTAAGTTTTGTTATTGCAAAATGTACATGGTCTGCAGTTTGACGCATATTCACACCTTACTTTGTTTCCCTCGTTGTGGTGCTGTGGTGGTGCTGTGGTGGTGCTGTGCCTCAACTGAACTCGTAGGTGCACGAAAAATGTATATAATGCATGTTGATTTACTTGGAAAGAGTGTTTGTTTAGTGGGTTAAACTAATGTGGTATTCGAATAGCATTCTTAGCTCTTTATCACGTTCCCTTTTCAATTCGCCAAAGTGCTCATTACTCCTCATTTGTGTTTATAGAGCCTGAAGGGGGGCAATGCAATGCATTAATTTAAATGAAACCCGTCTCAGATCGCGAGGTAATTAAACGTTTGTTGTTGTTGTTGTTGGCCTAATCATTCATTCGTTATCTATGCGCTTGATTTACCGTATTTGGCCGCATTTTGCCGTTAATAACCCAACAACAGCAACAATTTAGCCCGATTCACAGGCGTTACAACATTCGCCGTTAAATTATTCAACTTAATTATAATTATAAATGATGCAAATATCAAAGCAAACGAATGATTTAACAGCCGAAAATTCAGATAGAAGAAGACAATATCAACAAATGCGACACAATTGTCCAGGGGTTCGCTCCATCAGCCAGATGATGCCAATAAGAAATAAGCTTTTAATTGTTCGGCTCTTGGCTCTTCTCCTCGTAGCTGTTGCTAGAAACTTGCAAAATCCTCTCCAAAAACAAACTGAGCAAAGTAGACTCAATGGTTTTTTGTTTGTTTGTATTTTTGAGACTTTCAAAAATGTTGTTGTTGCCGTTGTCTGGGAAACGTAGCGCAAGTTGAGTTGTTGGCGCGATTTATGCCTTTATAATAATATTTTTCACACAATTAATTTTAAAGCGCTGCTAACGGAAAAAAATGTAGAATCAAAATGTTTAGCACTTTAATTTGCATTGTTTTTGGCAGCGGCGCACAATGCGTCTAATTAATTGTACAAATTAGCATAGACTTGCCTATTCGAAAGTGTTAAAACCAAAGACTTAAGACACGAACTTGAACTTGCCCAACTGCAACGAAGCCGAAAGTGTTCAGCTGCGATCTTTCGATACTATTCCTGACTCACAGGCCAGTTGCCGATGTAGTCTCCGTCATTAGTCACAGGAAAGTGACCAGCTGCAAGCGACGCTCCCACAACGGGTTTGAACATTATCTTTCGCTTATTTATTTATCTACTTGGTTTTTTTTTTTTTTTTTTGCTTTTTTTTTGGCAACTGCATTGAAGATGCGGCAATTTTATGCAATTTTCACAACAGGAATTGTCAGCGATGCCCTGACCCGCGCCTCCAGCTGCCGTTTCATAATGCGATGCAGTGAATGCAGTAGGTGCACATTTCGCATGCCATTCGATAAAGGTGAAATTTCTGCTTGGCATATGCAGACACAATGCACAAACCGCAGCAACAACAACATGAAATGAAAACCATTTACCTTCAGTTACTCTTCTCAAGATGATGGCCTCAAATGAGAATAGATGGCACTGAATAATCCTAAAGTTGTTGATCTAAGCAGGGTAGTCCATCTCTATTTTTTATTTTCAATATGCCCAAAAAGTTTCCATTTAAATGACATACTATTCTATTATAGTCTACGTCTGTCATTTCACTTATAAAATCTTTAAATATTTCTGAGTTTCAGTTTGCTACCTATAAGGTATTAAATATTCGGCTTGCGCGTCGTCAGCGATTGCTTTTCTCGTTAGTTTTCGAGCGGGCCGCACACAAAGAGTCAGCAAAAGGTTCGCTTGAATAAACAACGTGCACGAGATAAAAATGCCAAAACAAATAAATCAAAACTACAAATAACACGTATACGACACGTTGCACGGCGAGACGAAGACAACGCGAAGCCGAGCAAAATATTTTCGCTTAGCATGGAGGATGCCTCAGTTTTCATATCAGTTGCTGTTGCACTGTGTGTGGGTGTGTGTGTGTGTGTGTGTCGTTTCAACACTTGCCCGACCACCAACAAATGCTTCCTTCATGTCAGCGCAGCAGCCGTAAAGGTTAAGCGGCAACTTGACAAAAAGGTTAAAACGATTTAACAGACATTTGGCGGGCTTGTCTGCAGCGCAGATTGGCCGATGCATGCAGCGAACACCCGCATTGCGTCCTGGACAGCATCACCTAACACTATACGAGTGTGTATGTGTGTGTGTGTGTGTGTGTGCATGTGCTTGAAGGCGGAACAAATTTTTGTCTGATTGTTGCGGCTCTCGGCTGGCCAAATGTTAAATCCAAGAGCCGGCGTCTCTTTATTATTATTTTTATGGCCGCTCCAGCAACACCTGTTGCCATGGCCCCTGTTGACAGTTTTTTTCGCTGCTGTTGTCGACTGATAATGATTCAGCAACACCAGCAACAGCAACAGCAACAGCAGTAGCTGCAGCAGCAGCAGCAGCCGCTTCATATCTGCAGTTGCAACTTCCTTATTTGTCATTGTAGTCTTTGGATGTTTCGCTTTTTACTTGCTGATCTTTTATTTCTTTTCACTTTCGTTGCGGGCGCTCGCGCCATGTGAATGCCCAGGCATATCCCATTTATCATTTCGAAGATGATTGAATTGAATTTCTTGTTTTCTTCTGTTTTCTGTCTTCTGTTTTCTTCGGCGGGTTTCGCATTGTGCAAACACATTTGCTGGCAAGTGCAAGTAATGAATATATGTTATTGAATGACTCTCAAATTGATTTCGGTTAGGATTAGCTATAAAACGAAACGAATCATTAACAAAGCAAAGAAATCCAAGTACTTGTTATGTAAACATGCAAATTTTAATGAACTTTTATTTGATCTTTATAGTTATTTCTTATAGCTTGCTAAGACTGATTGGATACAATCTTTGAATTAAAAATTGACGTACATATAAGTTATATATATCTTCTTCAATTTGATTATTTCATTAAATCTTATTTCAAATATATAAATTACTCAGCGTATTCTAAAATTTAACTAAAAAATAATAAGAATCAAACTCTTTCAATTTAATTTTCTGTTTTCTGCTGCCTTTGGCTGAGCCTTGGCAATGACAGAAAGAAATAAAACTCTGGCGGGTAATTGCAAATTGAAAAACGTGGCCAAAACCAATTGAGGCAATCAATTTAAATATATTAGAGAAGCATGCAACGCTTGAACTTTAAGTTAATGAAATTGTACAGTTATTTATTGATGGATTCAAAAGCGTTTTATTTGATTCAGCAGCCAGGTGCTTGGTCTTGGGCTTGTGTGTCTGTTGTGTAATTTGTGTGTTTGATGAAATGCAGACAGCAACAACAACAAACAAATAAATTTATTTGTGAGAACAAACAAGAACCCCAAATCCAAGGCAGGCAACTAATTTAAATACAAAGAAGCCTCCATTAGACAATGCATATAAAAATAAATAAAAACACAAAAAACAAATAAGCTTTCGCAAAGCCGCACCCACAGTCACTCCCCCGCCGCCCCGCTGCCCCGCTCCCGCCCATATGTGACTGCATTTAATGTTAATGTGAACATAAAAGATGTATTTCGATATTTTGTGCTCGTCGAGAATATTCAAAGAGCTGAATAGATTGAAATTGATGAATAGAAATAAACATGGAAAATTGTTTAATTGAATGCAAAGAGTGTCACTGGGTAAGCCGGTTGCAAGCTCCACTCTCTTGCTCTCTCTCTCTCGCTCTTCATATTGTTTGCAGTTGTGCAAATTGAAACAATTATTTGAAATTATGCAAAGTACGCAGCAGCAGCAGCAGCAACAGCAGCAGCAGCAACAACAACAACAGCTGCAAAAATGAGCTGACGGAAGTGACAACGACTCCAAAGTGAATGTCTGCAGCGTCTGACTGACTGACTGAGTGACTTAGTAACTGACTAACTGAGTAGATGGCACAGCTGCCGTTGCACCGCTCGACTCATTTACTGCTACCCTGCGTCCAGGCCTGAATTTATTTTATTACACATACGCCATGTAGGACGCCTTTGTCCGAGCTAAGGCCAGCCGACTGATGGATTGATGGAGTGCTTAACGCACAGCTGTTGGCAAAGTCTTTGAGTCCCTCTATACGACTCTCTATCTATACGGCCCAGCCAGCTAGTCTGACTGAGTCTTTGGCACTTGTGCTACACGAGTCTATGACACCCACGCCCTGCGCATAATTGTGCTTTATCTGCACATCTGACACACACACATACAATATGCATCTATGCATATGCATCGCAGAGATACGCCAGCTGTCTATAACTTGTCTCTGCTGACTGCTGCAATCGCATTATGTAATTAATTTGCAATGAATTTTTGTCCATGCAGCGCGTACGCTCGCACAATTATATATTTTGTGTCTTTGTTGATTGTTTCATGTTCATTATCTAATAAGTCCGTGTGCCTTGTTTGTGATTTTATTTAGTTATACATTTGCTTTGATTTTTGTTTTCGTCTTTGCATCCCACGCGCTGTAGCAATAAATATTCATAATTTTGTTAACAAGCGAGCAACAAATTGTAAACTCACTCTCTGTGTTTGTTTCTTTCTATTTATTTTTAGGCATTTCAGTACACAAAATGCGGCGTACACAAATACAATTGTTGTGGTGTGGTAAGTCTGTTTAATGATAACAAATTATTTAGAAATACTTTATTTTACTTTTAAGCAATATTTCAAAGTATTTGCAGTCTCTCTTATGCAAAACAATTAAATATATTTGGTATTGTCTCGCTTACAATGTGAAAGTCTCTATGATGTCTTGGATCTCCTTGAGAACAGCTCTAGTCAACGACTTATTTATGTATTAAATTTCTGATTCATGCAAATATTTTTGGCTCTTTGGTTATTAAACCTTTCAATTTGTTGTTCATAAGTTGGCCGAAAGCAACGCCCACATGTTGCAACAATCCTTGACCTTGTCACCGAGGCAGATTCCCACCATCCATTAACACTAACGGCACATTTAAGCCAGGCCAAAAGCGACGCACGACGCGTGACGCATGCGTAGGCAGCAGATCCACGAACAGAAAGAGAAGAAAACAAAAACAAAACAAACACTCAAAAGGCGGATTGCGTTTAAAACTGTCTTTGTTTTGGCTCAGACTCTTCTTGCTGTTGTTGTTGTTGTTGCTGTTGCTCTTGCTGTTATTGCTGTCGTGCGACAAAAATGTGTTGACCCAAGTCAAAGACATGCGTTTCGCTGTTAATTAACGTTGCGATGTCTTTCCCAGTCGAGTGCCTGGGAAATGGCTGATGGAAATGCCACACGCTGAAAGAAGAGCCATTAGTCCAGCCCCGCTGACCCAGACCCAAATGTCAGAAGATGTTGCTGCCCAGCTAAGCGTCCAAAATCAACAATTGAGCTATTGAACAATGCAAATATTTGGGTAATTGGCAAGTGACGCTTGTGCACCTGGCCTGCTGTGGCCAATGTGGGCTTATTCGCTTCGCTTCGTTTTTATTGATTGTATTTCTTTTGGGGCGTTTCAATCAACGTGCACAAATTATGGGCAATTGTTTAATTATCTGAGGCAGCAACACCCTCGATAAGGCAAACGTTACCATCACCCATCAGTCTCCGATTCACGGACAATTGTATAATGATTCACATAATCACGACGATTATGCAGCAATCGAACCTTGAATCTCGAATCTTGCGGTCGATAGTTTGGCTCGGCTGTGGTGTCGTCTTCCATTCCAGCCGCCAGTTAAATTGTAGCTCATCCGCGAGCAACGCGCATTTTACAGGTTTGCCTCATACATTTAATTGTTTTTATGCTTTGAAAATTTAATTATTGCATTTGTCCGCTTGAGGTCACTCACTGGTCACACTATCGTAGTCGCAGTCACAGTCACAGCGACAGTCACAGTAACAGTCACAGTCACAGTAATAGACGCAGTCAGAGTTTTTGCGTAACTCGACAATATATATGCATAGACGAAGAGTCAAGGTTCGGGAAGTTAATTTCATATCATATACAAATCAAATTTATCAAAGCTTAAAAATAGCTTCAGTTTGCAATTAGTTATATTGGCTGAGTTCCAATGATATGAAACGACAACTGATCATTAGTTTCGGCTTAAGAAAATATAATACCAAATGGGCAATTACACAAATGTTGTTCCTTTAAAATGCATTAAGAGATTTATATAATGGCTCAGCGCTTAAGCACAAAACTTGATAAATTATTTTTAAAATAAATATATTTAGTTTATAACACAGGTTGTGCTAAATGCAAAAACAATAATAATAAAATAAATAAATTCATGAACATACATAGTATTTCATATCTATAAATATATTATCTATTTATTTTATTTCATTATTTTTTTTTTTATTATTTATTATTTTTTCTTTGCATTTAGCACACTTTATTTATGATTTAACTAGAACTTTCTTTATATATTGGTAAAATAAAAAATTACTGAAGAAGCATATAACTTGATCAATTATTAAAAAAATAAATATATTTAATATATGTAAATATAAATTGTGCTAAGTGCAAAAAAAAAAAAAAAAAAATAAATAAATAAAATAAATAAAAATAAAAATAAATAAAGTAAAATAAATACATGTACACACATCCAATATATCATATTAATTATTTATTTTTACCATTAGCATATAGCATGATTTATTTATTATTTAACTAGAATTTTCTTAATATATTAGTTAAAATAAAAAATTTCTAAAATTTATAAGGTTAAACTTCAATATAAAATTAATGTTAATTTTATAAATGATTCATATAAGGATTTATAATATTTTTCCCTATTTTCCACAGTGCTACTCCTGCTGGCCTACTTGAGCCAAGGCCGCGCAGAAACCAAGGTATGGGCCCATTTCTCTCGAATTGCAGTACTACCTTAATGAACCCACTTTACTTGCAGCAGTTCCGCACGCCAGCTCGCGTGCTGGCCAAGCAGACGGGCGCCACACAGTTCGAGGAGGAGCGCTATGAGACGCACACAAACTGCAACGAGCACAAGCACCACCTGAAGAAGCGCGCCTCCGACGAGGATGTGGACTACGAGGTCTATCAGGGCGTTGTGGGTAGACCAGGCATAGACTTTCCCATCTATCCGCGCATACCAAAGACCACGTTCAGCTGCCGCTCCTATGGCAATGGCTACTTTGCCGACATGGAAACGGATTGCCAGGTGGGTGCAGCTGGAAATCGATTCTAAGTTCTTTCCATTGATCCGCCACTTGACTGCTTGCAGGTTTTTCATATATGTGAGGAGGGCCGCAAGATATCGTTCCTCTGCCCCAACGGCACCATCTTCCAGCAGAGCGAGCTCACCTGCGACTGGTGGTTCAAGGTCAACTGCCTGGGCTCCTCCGGCTACTACGCAGAGAGCGCCGAGATTTTGAACAAGCAGCGCGTTCATCGCGTGCGTCCCTCAGTGCCCGTGCAGGGCTTTAATATTGTTGGCGGCGGATTGAACATCAAGCCGAAGGTGACTCCAGTGGTGGGCCAGGCGCGCGCCGGCGGCCGGGGCAGCAGCAAATCCGACAGGCGCATCGACTCCACGGAGGAGCTGCACGCCTCGCTGGAGAGCGTCGACTTCGACGATGTCTCTGGTGAGAAGCAGCGCAAGGTGCTGCCCAGCATAGACAACAACAGCAACGACCATGAGTCGCAGATCACAGCCGAGAGCTCCTCCTTTGTTAGCGGCTCAGGCAAACGACGCAGCGACAGCAACAGCAACAGCAACAGCAACAGCAACAGCAACAGCAACGGCAACAAGAGCAACGGCAACAGCAACAACAATGGAAACTCCAATTCCAGTCCGAACAGCAGCGACGATTCAACCATTTTGAAGCCAACCCGTAGCCGCAGTAGCGGCAGCAGCGGATCCTCCCACGAATTCAGGGAGCGGGCCCGCAATGGCCAGCGTGGACAGCAGCGCTACAAGGATCTGGAGAGCGAGGAGCAGCACAGCAAGGAGAAGAACAAAGAGAAGAACAAAGAAAAGGCAAAGGAGAAGCCCGATTTCTTTGAGGCCTACTCGGTCCGCCCCGTGCAGCACACGACGCCCCATTACACGCCCAGCAGCCACTCCACTGTGCGCCGCCTGGAGCCGAGCAAGTCCACGCCCTTCTACACGCCCACCGTGCCCAGCGTACCCAAGTCCAAGGGCTCCGAGGGCAAGCTGAACTATATTAAGGGCGGCCATGCCGCGACCACGCCCAATCCGAATCGCTTTGGCAGCGCAGCCATCTCGGGTCTCTTCCTGGAGGCCAAGCCAACAGCCAGCGCCAGCCTGGAGCTCGACAGCACCTACAGACCCATCGTCATCGGCATGCGTCATCATTACGACGTCGCCAGCTCCGGGGAGCTGAAGCAGACGCCCAAGAAGAGCGAGAGTCGCGATTATTTGCCCACGACCCCAGCGCCGACGTCGACGAGCAGCGGACCCACCTACTTGCCCAAGGTGGGCGCCTCTGTGCCCAGAACCAATGCAGCAGCGGCTGCAGCTGGCGAGGAGTCGCTGCTCTTTGCGCCGAATCCCGTGAAGGAGGAGTCCGTTTATCGCAATGTGCAGGATATGCTCAAGACGGTTAATCTGCTCAAGGATAAGTTCGAGGATGTGGAGCTGAACGCACAGCCAGCGACAAACGGCCGTGCTGGCCTGGAAATTCCGCCCTCCTCCGGCCCAGATGCGCTCGTCTCGCTGGCCAAGTACTTTGCCCAGGAGCACAACGAGTCCGGCAACTCCCTGGTCAAGCCGGAGAAGAGTGGAGGGCAGACGAAGCTCTCGGCAAAGGTGCCGGCATCCCTACTGCCCACGGTCAAGCCCTCCGACACGACAGCCACGCTAACTACCTCAGAGGCGCCGCCAAGCATCAGCGAGCAGGCGGATGACATCAAGCAGAGTCTGCTCAGTGCCAAGACCGTGCAGAAGTATAGCAATCTCTTCGGCCTGAAGGATGTCAAGGGTCGGGGATCCCTTGAGGGCCAGGTGGACATCAGCGCGGGCTTACTCTCCAATGAGACGCAGTCGCCAGCCAAGTCGGCGGACTATCAGCCATTCCCACAAATTGGCAGCACGGGCTCAACCATTGCGAAGCTGGCCGAGCAGCCCGAGTCGCGCAAGATAGCGCAAATCTTCTCGAACGCACTGACCAGCTACCTAGATGATCCCGGAAGCTTCCGTGCAGAGCTGGCCGCCAGGGCGCGACCCACCGAGCCGCCAAACTTTAAGCCCGTGACCACAACGGATGCCTCGCTTTTCAGCGACGGCACGGCCAAGTACTACTTGCCCACGAAGCCCTCGCCGGATGTGACCACGCCCCAAAACATTGCGCTCGAGATAAACCACAAGTTCGACTCAACTCCGGCACCGGAATACTCCACGACCACCGAGCTGTACGAGCTGAGCACGAGCCGGGGTCAGGACTCGGAGCTGGAGCTGTCGGCAGAGCTGTCGCCGCCCAGCCCCGACTCGGGCGAGGGCGACGAGTTCCTGCAGCAGCAGCAGACGCAGTCGTTCGTCAAGTCCCGCAACGATTTGCTGAAGGACGCACGGCCCCAAAAGCTCATCACGACACTCAAGCCCACGGAGCACCCATGGGCACTCAAGTCCCAGACGGACTTCCTCGATCCACTGACCATCAACGATGCGCTGATGAAGGAGCGCACCACGAGCACTACATCCAGCACCTCGGCTCCGTTCACCTACTCGCCCAGGTCGCTGGGCAGCAGCACAGCCACGCCCTCGCCCGTGCACTACGAATGGGAGGATATATTCCGCAGCTACGACATTCCACGCGACGCTCTGCCCTCGAGCAGCGGCCTGCAGCGCATAGCCAACAAGCTTTTCGGCGGCCTCAACGAGCAGGAGGCGCTCCACTTGCGCAACGTGATGGCCAAGGCCGAGCACGATCGCCAGGTGCTCAGCCTGCTGCTGCTGCTCATCCAGACCTGCGACGATCACAATGGCAAGGCCCTGGAGCGCTCCCGCAAGCATCTGCTCAATGCCCTCATCGACATCGACAGCAAGATATCCAGCAAACATGTGTCCAGGCAGCAGCAACAGCAACAGCAACAGCAACAGCAGCAGCAGCAGGTGGCCACGACTACGACGCGGGTGCCCGTAACCACATTCCGACGTAGTAGCAATGCGGACTACTATACAAGCACCACACCCGGCTATACGACCAGCACGGAGCTGCCGCCGTTCTCGACCAGCACCACAGCGCCGGGCAGCTACGAGGAGACCACCAAGTTCGAGATTCGCGTCGAGGATGTGGACGATGCTGACTTGGCGGCAACGACGCCGACGCCAACGCCGGCGCAGCCCGAGATCCACTCGGATCGCCGGGCGCTCGAGCTGCTCAAGTCATTATACTCGCTGGCATCAAAGTTTAGCAGCAGGCGATAGGCGAATGGCCAGAGGGTTGCCAACGGTCGCCAATTCCTAATGGCAGTGTTGCCAACTGTGCGCGTTAATGCTTAACTTTTAGTCAACTCTCCCTCCATTCCACTCCGCGGCTCGCACCGAACCCTCCGCCTACTTGGCTTGCAAGCGACTATTTCGTTGAGCCCTTGCGATATTCTATTCCTTCTATTTCCGACAGCTCTTCCTCTTGTTAATGCAATTGTCGCAACTAGTTTGTAAATATGTAAAACGAACAAATACTCGAATATCACATAATACTCGGACAATCGACAGCACGCACCACGTCGAGTTGTATTTAATTAGTATCTTTTAGCTGTAATTACAAACTACGAGTATTTGCCCGATCCAGTTCCCGATCCAGTTAATTAACTATGAACCGTCTACATATGCCCATATATATAAATATTGTATGTTGTCTTTATGTTGTGCTCCTTTTTTGTAAATATTTATTTAACGTTAATAAAGTACATATAAAAATTAAATAAAAATATATATACCAAAGTTTTGTGAATGAGGGAAACTGAGAGGATAAAAAAACAATAATAACGTAATAAATGCGTGAGGCTCTAAAGTACTTTAGGAGTGAGGAAATTGCTTTCAGCTGCGGGAGAGCATTGATGAATCTAGGATCATCCCATATGGGATATAGGGACATGCTTAAGGAATATGCTTTTACACTATTGGCTAAATAAATAACAAATAAATATACATTAATATCCCCAAACCTTTAGAGCAACAATCAGTTCAGTCTATATCGCTGTAGTTCACTGATCGATGAACAAATAAAGATAGATGCATCAAGGAAAATATCTTGGTAAACGATTGGCCCAGCCAAATATGACTAGAGTGAAGTGTAATAAAGAAGTTATCAAATAAGTTATTTACTATTATTACTTATGCTTGACCGATTGATAATCATTTACGTTGTTTGCTTCGTATTTGGTTTCCATTGATTTTACTGATTTGGCTACCAATTAAATTGAACATCAAAATAATGTAGCATATGAAGGAATAAATAAGAGAAGCTGTTGCACAGATGCCATAATGTATCCCACTTGAAGATCCACTCTTCGTGGAGAGCGGCCTACTACACACGAAACGTGTACGCATTATTGGGGCTCATAAAAAGATTAGCCCGCAAGCGATACTAAATCAAGCAGCAGCAATAAATCAATAATCATTGGCTGCCCATCAAATAACTCAACTTGGATAATCGCAATGCTTCACACAAATTCAAGTCTGCAGTTCTAGCCGAGCGGCTGCTGGCCGAGCGGGAAAGGTCAAATGGAACAAATACCCATAAAGCGCTCGTGTAATCAGGCAAAAATTTAAATATTTTTGTCATTTTGAGTTTGCTGCAAACAGAAAGAGAGAGATGGATATATGGGGGGAGAGAGAGAAACACAAGTGATTCGAATGTTATTGTCAAT
This sequence comes from Drosophila navojoa, assembly GCF_054131105.1. Classification (NCBI taxonomy): domain Eukaryota; kingdom Metazoa; phylum Arthropoda; class Insecta; order Diptera; family Drosophilidae; genus Drosophila; species Drosophila navojoa. Next base: position 27,508,477 of record NC_142890.1, on the reverse strand, counting down.
GGCTCAAGGGCGCAGCGGCAGCTGATTTCAATTGGATTGCACTTGAAATGCAATGGATATTTAATTTAATTACGTATACGTAACAGCTACGCTACGTTACGTATACGTACGAGTTGGCAGGCACATCTGATAGACGGAGCAACAATGGCTAATTCAGTGTCATAAATCTGCCCAAGCGCAGGCACGAATCCGCGCTGACGAACTGTCAACCAGACGAACTGGCGATCCACATCAACATAAATCGCACAAAGATGCTGCCCGGCTCAGAATATTCATCCGCTATAAATGCCTGCTGCTCGACGACTGGGGCTTGCAGTTTGTTCTGACGAGTGGAGGCGCTTGCAGGCAAGAGCCTTAAGGATTCGATAGACAAGCAGCAACTGGGAGCTCATTTTCGCCATGCTGGTAGAACGTTACGCCGCCGTCTTGGCAGGTGAGTCAACCAAACACAACTGCGGCTCAGGGTCGGCTGGGCATGGAGTGTGGGCAACTGGCCGCTGGCAGCGCGTAACTCAAGAGTGACCGACCCGCCTCATCGTTATTAGCACTTCCTTTGGAGCTGCGGTTGCTGTTGTTGTGGGGCGTCTGTCTGTCTAACTTTTTGCTGCCTTGCATATTTACGAGGCATGCGTCTTGTTTTTGGCCAAAAGCGAATGGCAATCGCAATACTTGCCAGCCCATTGATGAGGCGGTGCGTTGAGCCACAGTAGAACGAAAGTGCGAAACTCGAATATCAGATCATTCCGCAGTTTACTTCCATTTGGCCATTCCATTCCCAATTCCCAACAAATATTTAACAAAATTTACTTGAAATCAATTTGAAATTCAATCGATTTTCCGCATTTTCCCCTGAAAATCAAACACTTTGCCCCACTGTGGCAGACACCTGAGTAGGAAACTGATAAATAAAGATCGCAGAAGATGTAGAACCGTCCGCATTCGCTATCAGCACCAAGCATCGCATCGCATCTGGCAACGTACTTGGCCCTAAATCGGACGTGGGCCGTCCGATGCCGAGGCAGCGCGCCTCAGTTCACTTCCATTTGTTGCGTCGATTGGTTAGAAACTCGGAGCGAACAGCCAAATCTCTGCCAGACTGCACACATTTAGAAGGCTTTAATGTTTTTGCACTCTCTTCTTTCAGTTTTCCTGCTGCTTTGGAGCGGAAGTGGAGCACAGTTGCAGGTACAGGTGAGTCGCCCCTAGGATCTGAGCTGAATCCTCTTAAAAACTAATTTTTGTCCTTGGATCAGGCACAGAGTGGCTATAACTATGTGCGCCCGGAGCTGGCCACCACAGCGGGTGGCGGAGCTGTTGCGGCTCGTTTACAGCCAGGCGCCTACCCCACGGGCACGGCGGTTCCCCTGACGCCTGCGCCGGCCACCGCCTATGGGGGCGGACTGTTTCCCTCTCCAGCTGTGGGCTATACGCCCAGTGGACAGGCAACGACTGCGTTTGGGGCACCTGCAGCTGCTGTGGGCAGCACCGTCAATCTGCCCAGACGCCCCACTGGCTCTGGTCTACAGGGTGTATCCACTACAGCGCGTGGCGGTCCGTATGGCCCACAGACGCAGTACAGCAACACTGCTGTTGGCTCGTCGGGACAACGTGCGTCTGCTGGAGACGATTACTCCGACGGCGCCGACGGCGACTACTCGGCCATACCTGGTGTGGCTGGCGTAGACTATCCCGTGTATGCCCAAGTGCCGCGCACCAACTTCGACTGCGCCCAGCAGCCCCTGCCCGGCTACTATGCGGACATCGAAGCTCAATGCCAGGTCTTCCACATTTGCGCACTGAATCGCACCTACTCCTTCCTGTGCCCCAACGGAACTGTGTTTAGCCAGGAGACGCTAGTCTGCGTCTGGTGGAATCAATACGACTGCGTCTCGGCGCCCAGCCTGTATGCCAACAATGCCTACATCTACGACTATAGTGGTACCAGCTCCAGTTCCAGCAATGTCAATCTGAATGCCAATGTCTACCGCTCTGGCTCTCAGCCGGTGAATACGGCCTATGGTGGAGTTGCTCCGTCGTCCGCGCCAGGCGGTGGTCTGCGCACTACCAGTGCATCCCAGGTCCCCGGATATAACGCACAGCGTGGCGCCTACGCCACTCCCTCACCCACGCCGGCCCAGTCGCAGTCGCAGTCTCTGTATGGGGCTGGCGCCATCATACGTCCGGCTAGTGTCTCCGGCACAGTCGCTGCTACGGGTGCCAATCGCTTAGCGCCGGCCACAGCCGCTGCCGGACTGGCAGCCACTGCTGCGGGCTTGCTGCCCGATAACGCAGTCGGCAGCTTTGCCCAGCCCGTGGTGGCAGTCGGCAATCGGGAGTATCTGCCGCCAGCCGGCGCAGGCCAACGCCAGCAACGCAACCAAGTATAAGCGTAAACGAATCTTAGCATCTGTACCCGGTAAAATGGCAGTAGACCCGATCTTAGACCCTAGGCTTAGCTTAATTAGCAATAACATACTCACTCACACACACACACTTAGGAGCTCCTTACACAATCTATGTATTTAAAACTAAATTCATATGTATTCCGATTTTTACTATAAATGGCATTACTCTCAAATCAATCTGTATATATAAATTATATATATTTACAATGGTAGAGCTTGAAAGGGTCAAGTTTAGTAATAACAGAATTTCATATAGCTGAGGAGACTATAGAAATATTCAGTGCATAGGTTTCTATAAGAAAACGATTGTTTTTTCTTGTTGCTCAATGCTTAGAGAGTTCACTGAGGAAATCCATTTGCAGCACCTCATTTGACTTTGTTCGTTTCGTCCTCGCATCCTTAAGTATTTTTCCATAATGTTGCCTGAAATCTGAACGTAAATACATATGCCTGCCTCGCTTCAGCTTGGGCTCGCCCTGCTTTGGCAGCGGAATAGTGGGATTGAAAGCCATTTGTGTGCTGTCGAATTGAGCAAAGAGTTCATGGGCATTGCTGGAGGTGATAAATAGATAAGTCGATGTCCAGTATCTATGTCACAGCTAAGATATAACTCACAGTTTTCCAATGTCTGTGGGCAGCGCACCCTCGCCAGATGCTGGCACACCGTTGGCTATATGCGCAGCCATGCGTCTCACTGTGGGATGATAATGCCGGGCGAGTAGCGTGAGCTCGTAGAGACAGGTACTCGCTGCATTGCAGTACTCAGGATCATCCAATTCGGGATCATAACGACCCGAGCCAATTGTGGTATCTGTGTCGAGCAGAGCATCCAGTACCGAGGTCAGCTGGAATGTCTGCTTAATGGTACCCAGAGTAGCCAAAGTTCCGTTGTGCAACAGATGCAGACTGCCCGTGAGCAGTCGCTTGACAAAGGCCATCAGACGCTGCTGGCTCATGTTGCGCCGCCGCTTAACGAGCACCTCGTCCAGCGTGCGAAGGATAATGGCGAAATCTTCATGATTTTTGCCCGCATGCACGACCAGCATGTTGCGATAGAAGTGCTGGTAGAAGCGTATGGGATCTATGTTCAGGACTTCACCTTGACCGGACAGTATAACGAAGATGGTTTGGATGCAATGCAGCTGCTCGCGGTAACCCAAGTCCTGCTCCTCAAGTATGCGGTTGAGCACATCTATGAGATCGGCAAAGAACTCCAGGTTTATGACATGAGCGAATCTGTAAGATATGGTATAATTAGAGAATACTTTTGATAATTTTCATTTCAGTGCTCACTCTGCCAGGCCCTCTAGAATTGCACTGAGCACACGCGACGTGGGATCGTTCTTAAGAACCCGGAAATATATGGTGAACACCATTTTGATAATCTCCGTCAATTTGTAGTGCTTTGTCTGTTTATTTTCCTCGGCGCGCGTCTCCTCCAGCTCCTTGTTGACCTCGGTGAGCTTCTTACGACGCTTTCGCTCCTTCTTTGACAAACTGAGCAACCGCTGACGATGGGACTCCAGTTTCTTTTGCTTCAGTTCATTTTCCTTTTCTGCATCGAGATTGACATGCTTGATCTTCAGGCCCATCATGCATGTAATGCACTCGACATGCACATTGTTCTGCTTGGACTTGATCAAATGATTGATGCGACGTACAACAAAGAGCGTCATATCCAGTTTCTTGTCGTTGCTGAACAACGTGCGAAAGCATTGATTGACGGCAACGCGCATTGTTCCATAGTTACAGTTGAGCATATAGACCAGGAGCTGGGCAATGTTTTGCACGTAGTTGAAGTACGGATGGGCAATCAGCAGGTCACACATGCACTGCACGGCCACCGCGGCAATTTTGATGGCTTGTGGCGTCTTGTGGCCACCCCGCTTATTGACCTGAGCCGTTAGGTGCTCCAGTTTCTGCAGGAACTTCTTGAATTGCTGCAGCAGCGCATTTTCAAAGGTAACACGTTCTAGCGTGGCTTTGCGTACCGTTTGCATCTTGGTGTCTATCTGGCCCACTCGATATTCGGGGAGAATATCTTTGAATATCTCAGTAATTGAGATCATCGCCAGTTTGCGCACGGCGAAAAGATTGGGAATGCCAGTTTCAGGGTTCACATCATTCATCAGCTCGTAGAGCGCACTAAAATTGCGCATTTTATCCTCTGGCTTCTCTAGGATTCCAGAGCAGATTATGCCTATGCGATACTTCTGACGTTCGATCTCCTGCTGTCGAGCAATTAACAAATCTGTGGTGGACACGAGCTTTTGCTTGGGTACGGGTGCCTCATCGTTAACTATATCATCGTCGCTGTCCTCGAATATCTCTTCGCTGTCTTCCTCATTCTCATCCTGTTCAGCATCTACCTCCTGCTCCTCTTCGGCCACTGCCTTCCGTTTGGGTTTCGGCACATAGTCAACCTCTGTGGTACGCGTTATAATTTCGCCGTCGCGAGATTTAATGGGCAACAAATTAACTTTTATCTTTTGTGCCGCTTGTTCCTTTTTGCTAGCCGTGGTGTAGGCCATTTCCAGACCCACTGACTGCTGCTGATCCTCCACAGGAGCCGCCTTTGCCTTTCGTTTCCGTTTTTTGGCCTGCAGTAGTGCAAGATCATCGCCGTCCAACATGTCTGCAACGTTGTCCAGCAGGTGATCGCCGCCAACGTCATCATCATCATCATCATCATCTGCATTGAGTTCTTTGTGCAGTCCCAGTGATTGCTGTTTATTGTGCTTCTTGCGCTGTGCTAGATTGTCACGTTTGTGGGCTTTCTGTAAAAAAATATTTTGCCCATGTTCTCGTTTTGAAGTCAGTTGCTCGCGCTTCTGTTTAATTTTTTGTTGTTGCTGTTTGCTCAGCGGTGCCTTTTTTGATTTCAAATGAGCGGCACGCTTCACCGAACTGATTTTCACTTTTTTCTGCAAATTTTGAGAGTTTTTAATTTGAGTGTGAATTAGAATGCTATCAATAATACTTACAGTGCCCATTTTATTTAATTTTAAGGAAATGCAAGCCGCTACTTAATAAAATAAACGCGAGCACATGGTACTTGCTAATAGCGCTGAGACTTAGTCGATACTGCCGTACCGATAATACAAATTATCGAAATTTTCTTATATATCGACCGCCGCCAGTTGTAATTACAGTTCAGTGTCAAATACATCTGTTTCAGTTTGTTTACGTTTTGTTATAAGTGTTATCTCGATGTCTGAAGAAGAGGATGATTACATGTCTGACAAGTTCTTGTCAGGGTAAATAATACAACAGACTGCCAGTTATTCAAACTTCTTAATTCCTATTGCTCTTACAGCCTGCAAGATGTGCGGCCAAGTTTGGTAAACAATCGCGCTAAAAAGCGACTGATCAGAGTGGAAACAAAGCAAGCGGAGAACAGTAAACGGCAGCGTGAAGCAGCAAATGCTTCGACAGTGAACAATGCTCTGCTTCAAGAGTCGCTCAACAAGCCCATTGCTGCGGACAACAAAGGCTTTCAGCTGCTGGCCAAAATGGGATACAAGGCTGGCAGTGGACTGGGTAAACAGGCAGACGCGCGCATTGAGCCCATAGGGATAAGCATCAAAAATGATCGTGGAGGACTGGGGCGTGAGGCAGCGATAGCCGAGCTGGCAGCCAAGCGACAGGAACTGCGGTTACGAAAAGCAGGCATTCAATCTGTTGAGGAAATCAGCACTGAGGCCTATCGACGACGAGCTACACAAAAAGCAGAAGAACGCAAGCTCAACTACGATATACGACGTTGTCAACAAACGTGCGAGTCTTTGGATCTAGCAGCAGGCGTTAGAGAACCAGATCTAGATTTTTTCTGGCCCCCTAAGCCCATAGAACCAAGCGCCGAGGAAGAAGAAGATGAATCAGTCGAAAAACGAGCAGAATCCGAGGACGAGAAAGAAGAGCTGTACAGTGGGGCGGAGCAGTTAGAACTCCTCACGAGCTATTTGCGCACGGCCTATACATTCTGTTATTGGTGTGGAACGCACTACGAGAGCATTGAGGATTTGGAAAGTAATTGTCCGGGTGAGACACGGGATGAACATTAGCTTAAAATCTATTTTCATTATATCATTAAATGTTAAATTTACAAAATACGCACACATTCATATATATTACAATAAAACGTAGTCCAAAACAATTATGTATAGCGCTGTACTAGGATAAAATCGGAACTGGCTACACGCGTCCTTCCAACTTTTGTATAAGATCGTGCGTTTGCTCGATAACGCTGTAGATGAACGGTCGCTCCATGGGATCGATGCGCAGCATGTACTTTATTAGCTCATGCATATCCTATGGAATATTAGGGAATATATGTAGTTAACTGAAGTTTTGGGCATAAGCTAACTGACTTACTTCTGTATAAATGGAATCTTCAGGAATGTTTACATTGCCACTGAGCACGGCCAAGGCGACGCTGTCGCCACGCTCATAGATGGGATCGAATGGACTGTTAAAGTAGCACATTGCATACAAAACACAACCGAGACTCTGAGAAGAAGTAAAATCAAAGCGTTTACTAAAGTTGACTATTATACTCTATATATGCTACTTACCCATATATCCGTGCGCTCGTCAATGGTGCAATATGTTTTCACAGTAAACAGCTCGGGCGCCCGATAGACAATTGAGCTGCGCTCCTCGGCCTCGTCTTGGAGCCGCTGTGCATCCGATTGGCCGCAAATTTGCAGACGCGCCTCCGTCATCGAGCCGAGGTCCACAATGATGGGCTCAAATGAGTCGGACAAACATATATTGGCAGTTTTCAGATCACGATGAGCCATCGGCACTGGCTTCGTTTCATGTATTGCACGGAGACCCTCACAGACGCCCAGAAAGATCTGCAGTATCTGGGCCTCGGGCATATGATCCTGCTTGCGAGCGCGCAGCTGCAGGTGATCCGACAGCGAGCCATGCTTGTAGTAAGGCAGTACAATGAACAACGTGCTCGTTGTGTTTATCACAATGTCCGCCTGGCCGACCAGTTCGTAGTCAACAACGCGAATGACATGTTCCGAATCGATTTTGCGACAGTTTTCGATTTCACGCAGGGCAATATTCTGGTCCTCGATGCTGTGGCAAGTGATTCGCTTTATCGCATAGCAGCGCCGCGTTGCCGCATTCTCTGCCAGGTCAATCAAACTAAAGCCCCTGCAGCAGATAGTGTAACAAGTGAGATAAGATAGTAAAAGATGTGTAACCATATTTAGTGTACCCTATATGGGGGGGCAACTGGCAAATGGAATGGAACTATCATATAATGGCAATTACTACTGTACATGTGCTTTCACACGTGCAGCACAGTAGAGCAACAAGTGCAGGGCAAATATAAGCGTGTATACATATGTATGTACATACAATAAATCATAAACTTTTGGAAACAGTTTTGTAACGGGAATTTCTTTTATTTGGTGTTCAATTTACCCCTGTGCCAGGCGTTCTCGGACGGTATAGCGGGAGCCATTGATGTTGAGCCTTTCTTTGCTGCAAAAGCAGCCACGTTTCACAATTAACGTCCATCCAATGCTTTGCATTTTACTTTCTCCAATTAATTATGTACAAAGCGCACAAATGTCGACCCTAACAAACTAACTAAAAACAACAACTAATTAATGTCGCGCAGCACAGCTGTTTAGCAAGAACAGGGTGGTTAACCGCAACACATGGAACATGCTGACGTGGCGTTGCCACCTGATGCAAATTTCAGCATTTCAATTTATACTATATATTTTTTAAACGCAATTTTAAACAATTCTTCCATTTTAACAAATGATGATTACCACGGACGAAGTTTGGAGGGACCTTATTGGTATTAACGCCGATCCGCCTGACAGACGTAAAAAATGCGACAAGTGCAAGTAAGTGAATACCACCAAAGCAAGCCCAATTTAATGCAACAACGCCTTCCACAGACGACCCGTCGTTGTTTGCTGGTGTTCCTCACTGCCTCAGCCTCCCGTTGCGGTGGCATCTCAAATTGTGATTCTGCAACACCCTGCCGAGGAAAAACGCTCGCTGCGCACAGCTCTTATGCTGCAATTAGGTCTGACGCCTGGGAAGTGCGTGGTATACAAGGGCAAGCGTTTTCCCAATACTCGCCACCCACCTGAGCTGCAGCAGGTGCTGGATTCGCCCCAGACGCTTCTACTGTATCCCAGTAAGGATTCGGTACCATTGGAAGAAATTGATCGCAGTGCGGGTCCCTATACCCTGGTGCTCATTGACGGCACCTGGCCCCAAGCAAAGGCCATCTATGCTAGTAGTCCGGCGCTGCATCAACTGCGACAAGTCAAACTAATTGCGGTGGGTGTGAGTGACTACATTATACGCACACAGCCAACTGAGGGCTGCCTAAGCACCCTGGAAACAGCGGCGCAGTGTCTGGCGGTGCTGGAATCGAAGCCAGAGTTGCGTCAGCAGCTGGTTCGTCCACTGCATGCTTTGTGCAAATACCAGCTGGACAATGGTGCCGTCGAGCATCAGTCCAAGGAATACCTCATGAAAACTAATCAATATCCCAAGCCGATTGGCAAGAGGCTAAGTCGCCTATTGAACTATAGCAATACTGTCTGCGGCAGTGCCGCGCCCCTTGAACAACAGTCGGATACGCAGGAGTCTAGATGAAAAATAAAGTAGTTAATGTTCTGCGCACGGCCGTGGCTGCATATTTATTAAGTACACATTATAAACTATTTGTAATTTTTAAACAGAATAATGTGATAATTTATGTATGTGCATAATTGCTCGCGTCGTTTCTAGGGGCATTCAAACCATTGGCTTGTTCCGGGCATCCGTCAGAGCACGCATCATGGCGCATTGCACAATGGCGTAGGTCCTCTTGCAAGCATTCGGTTCACTAACTGCAGTAGATTTAAATTGACTTCAGTAAATCTCTACAGCGCAGTCGATTGCTCTACTTACTGCCCTGCGACTCGCAGTACTCGATGGAATCGCCCGTTGCTGGCCATATATACTTTCGCACGATGCTCGGCACTAGCTTGAAGTTTTCCACTATACCGGACTTTTCGAAGAAGCAGCGGAAATAGCACTGCAAAGTATTAGAAATGATCTGCTTTAGCTGTTTAGTTTTGGATTGTGAGTCACATACCATGCTAGTCAAATCTGTCTCATCAGCTAGTTTGCCCGTATTATTGAACTGCAGAACATAAGCTAAAAGAAGAATTTCGTTAAATAATTATTTTCCTACTTGGGGACTTCTGAACTCACACATGGGCGTAATGAAACTTGCATTGCAGCCATGCATGATAGCATCAAAGTCAATATAGTCGGGATCTCTAGGTGCTTCGGTGGTGGTCGATATGTCATCCACATCACCATCGAAGCTGTCATAATCTATAATGAATATATCTCCGTTGTCCTTCGCACGATCACTCAATGCACTTATGAGCCCGCCACATAGGCTCAGAGTACTCAACAGAGCGATAGAAACGGGGAACATTTTCGCAACGGTAAATTGAGTTTACTGAACAGCTACGAGTCCAGGAACACATTTTATATGAAATGTGGTGATACAATTAGATAAACCAATTTGTTCTACACGCAATATACAGTTTTGAAAACTTAATAATCTTTACGACAATGGCGTGATAATTCCGCACAACACAAATGAAAATGACCTATTAAATAACAGCTCTTTGAATGAACTAATGATTTACATATTTAAATAAATATGTTTTTAGACAATTTATAAATCAGAGTTTTTTTTTTTTTTTTTTGCGTGGGAGTACTATTTACTATCTAACGTAAATATAATGGTTTTGTATTTGCATAAACGAAATGTATTTTATGAAATTTGTAACACCTATGAATCAATCTTATACTAAAAGCAACTAATAAGTTTAAGACTGTGGATAATCTGTAGTAATTCTAAATTAACTTGTATAAGAAAAAATCCATCTGTTGTAGAGTTTAAGAGTTCAACAAATTTCATATCTATGTTAGGTTCTCGTATGAGATATACGAGTATTGTATATTACATTGTATAAATACATGCATTGGCATGCTCATTTGAATCTTTTCATACTACCTCTCTCTTTAGTTTACCATATGGCAGCAGGAACTCCTCAGCGCAGGCTGTTCTGACCTCCAAAAAACGCGCATGGAACTGACTTTGCACCTCCGGAGTATCTGGATCGATGTCTAGATCGTCAGCGCGCAGCTCCGTTAAGCACAATCCACACAGAAAAAGGAGCTTAAGCAAATGAAAGCGCGACATCTTTGCTGCAGAGCAAGGCAACGGTTTGACAGCAGAGAGATTGGTTTGGCCTTTATAGATCAGTCCGACAATAGATCGATTCAGTTACCAAACAAAAACATTTTTAAACTAAATAGTTGCTGTTTAATCGAACAATAAATACATGCGAGAGCAATATTCTCATTCATATAATACAAAATTAATAATATTTAAATGAATGTTAAACGAAATCTAAATAGTTCAATGGGCGCTTTGATTGGCTGTGGTCAATTTTGCTCTTCTGTCGAAAAGCGTTCACGAAAATTGGGTAAATAGCGTTAAATTAACTTAATGAGTGTCGGGAACTGTAGTGTAGATCGCGCAACGAGGTCGATGTTTAGAGTGAGGATCATAATGTATAGAAATAGCCGAGTTAGTATAGCCAAAGGTTACAAATTTACAAGTATATAATTGTACGATGATGTATAGAGTAGTTTAGTGAGTTAGCCTTATAAATAATTTCGCTCAACTTTGCAGTAATTCTTCATGGAATCTGTTTTGAATTGTTTATTCTTTTAAATTACTCTATGCAGCGTCCACGTTGCATCTACACGTCAGACCTTGGCTCCCCAGGCCCGCTTCAGCAGATAGGCGCCCTTCTCGGCAATCATTACCGCCGGCGCGTGCGTGTTGCCGGACGTTACCTTGGGCATGATGCTGGTGTCCATCACGCGCAGTCCCCGTATGCCGTGCACCCTCAGCTCGTGATTGACGACGGCCAGCGGATCCTGAGCTGGACCCATCTTGCAGCTGCCGGCCTGGTGGTTCTCGGGCCCGGTGTTCTGGCGCACCGCACACTCCCAGTAGGCGTCGCTGCCGAAGGTGTGCGACTCGCAGCCCTTGACAACGGTCTTGTCCAGCCGCATGCCATACTGCTTGAGGGGCGAGCTCTGCGATAGCCTTATAGCAAACTTGATGCCCTCCACCAGGGTCTTTACGTCATGCTCATCGGTCAGGTAGTTGGCGAAAATGCGAGGCGGATCCAGAGGATCGGAGGAGCGCAGCTGAATGGAGCCACGAGATCGGGGATTCAGCACTGCCGGGAATATTTGTATGGAGCGCGAGTTGTTGGAGAGCAGCTCACCCACTTGGCCCGTGCGCGCGCAGCTGGCCAAATAGCCGCCGAAGTAGAGCTGTATATCCGGCACGCCTGGGCGCTGGGCCCAGCGTGAGGACAGCTTGGCGGTGACATCTGAAATGCCCGTGCCCGACATGAGGCCATCGCGGAACAGCAAATACTCCATGGCGGTGGCCCAGTTGAGTGGCGCAGTGTCCGCATCGTCGATAAAGAAGTTGGTGAAGAAGGCCACGTGGTTCTGCAGATTCTTGCCCACGCCGGGTAAATTATGCACGGGTCGCACATTCACCTGCTTCAGCTCCTCCTTGGGGCCCACGCCGCTGAGCAGGAGGATCTGGGGCGAGTTGACGGCCCCAGCGCTGAGCACCACCTCCTTCTTCGCCATTATCTTGCGCGTGCTGCCGAACTGATCGGTGACCTCCACGCCCAGCACGTTCTTCGTGTGCGGATGAATCAGTACCTTGGTAACTGTGGTGTTCAGCAGGATGTGCAAATTGTTGCGCATGCGAGCGGGTCGCAGGAATGCCCTTGCGGAGCTATAGCGAATGCCATTGCGCGCAGTCATTTGGGCGATCATGAAGCCCGTGGCATTCTGCCCGTTCAGATCCTGCACCGTGTAGCCCATTTCCTCGCCGGCCTTGAGAATGGCGTACGAGAGAGGCGGATTATAGGGGAACTTGCCAACTGGCATTAGACCTCCTTTGGCGTGATATTCAGTGCCCACAGCATCCAGTTCGAGATTGTCTTCGGACTTCTTGAAGAATGGCAACACGTCGTTGTAGGCCCAGCCGGGATTGCCTTGCGCCGCCCAATCATCGTAGTCCTCACGGTTGCCGCGTATATACATCATGCCATTCATCACCGATGTGCCGCCCAAGACCTTACCGCGTGGCCAATAGCAGCGCTGCTCCATGGAGGACAGGCACGCCATCGGCTCCGGCTCCGTGTTGTAACGGTAGTCAATGTCGCTGCCAATGAAGTTCAGGAACATGGAGGGTATCTGAGCGCCCACCGGCTCATCGCCACCTGCAAAGTAGCAGACAAATAACGATATCAGTTGAAGTGTGATTGAATATACCACTAGCAAAATTATAAATATATCAATATTCAAGGAAAGTGAGGCAAAACACAAAAAACAATAAAATAAATAATTAATTGAATATGATTAACTGGTAAACTAACGTAGCTCATTATGAGCATGGTTCAATTAGAGAACCGAATACATTATTATTATACTCATTAATTTTTTTTTTACATTTATAATTTATAAATTTGAAATTTATTTGCAATTGTTCATTTTTGTTTTATATGTTTGAAATTTGTTTAGTAGTTTCTGCTAAATTAGTTAGCGTATTATTTATTGCTTTGCTCATTTTAGCCGTCGCCATGCCAATTAATTTCTACTAATTTTTTTTGTGACTAACACAGTAATGAAAAGAATTAGGCTGATTGAAATACGATTGAGAGAAACTCGAATTGTCATTTGTACATTTGCTGATATTATCTAAAGGTGATTCTTAATTTAATTTTTGTATTCTTCTTTCAGTTTTGAATCAACATTCCAGAATTTCCGTTTTGCATGAGCACACGATTTTGTTGGGCAATTTAATGCTCATCAATTAATTAAATCAATGCAAATAAAAGGGTATCTGATTGCTATTCGAACCGTGGGAGCTTGAAATCTCACCGCAAGCTGTCTAAATAATAATTTAGCTTGTCGTTTTGTCAGCTGCGACAAAAACAAAGGAAATTAATTTCAATTGTAACAAATTGCGAGGAATTTTAGCTAATAACTAGTTCCACAAAATAAATTCGTTTAGAATGTTTATATGCTGTACACGAAATAAAACAAGATTATATTAAAATCAATCTGAGGGCAATTTTTATTATTTATGTACATCACAAATCAAAAAAAAAAAAAAAGAAGAAAAGATAAGTAATTAGCACACGGGACTTGATTGTATTTATGTATTTTGGCTTGTATTTATTCATATGAAATGACATAAATAATATAAATAAACACGCATATCAATTAAGTATGCAAACAAAGTCTGGACTCTTTATACGAATCTCAATTGCGAAGCAAATGTTATTAATGTTAATATAAATAATTAGATAGAAGATACAAACCTCTGAACAGCATTTAGAACAGAGTCAAGCACCTTTTAGATGTATTTATATAAGGCGCAGTAACTGAAGACCTAAAACAACATATATCGCGCAGCCCCGTAAAATAAAAACAAAAGCCTTTGGAATACAGTCGTGGTTGGAATACGCAGAGCTCTGCATTTGAGTCATATTTGATTTAATAATCTCAAGAGACAATAATGATAAAGTTAGGCATTAAAGCTTATGCATAAACGAAAGACTTAAGACACAAACTTACGAAACAAGCTTTGCCGATTCTGACAGAGCTTCTCACATTTATTTTGCATTTAAATTACATATTAATTATATATATATATAAAGAAATAAAACGTGTTTTGACCTCAGCAAAAATACATCCGCTGAAGATGCACAACTCACGCAGATGGACGACATTGAATGAATGAATAATGATCCGAGCCGAAAGACGTCTATCGTCTATTGTCAGAATTGGAAATTCAAAAGTGTCAACGCCGTGATTAGGCATATTTTTGAGTGTGCAACCAAGTGGAACTAACGCACTTAGCCACAACAGCACTTAACAAGCACTCGCGGTAATATAATATGGAGAAATAGCTAATTGTTGTAAATGCACTTAGGCCATTGTTGGATCATTAGCACCAACGCATTGACAATTACAACTCACTATCTATAAAATTGTTTGTTGTTGTTGTGGTTTTTTTAAATTTGATTTTGGTTTCAGTTCGGCAATTATTATAATTAGTGACAAGGCATAGTAATTGTTGCACAATAACAACTAATTAAAGGGGTTACAAGCGACGCTAACCCCAAAAGCAACCCAAGCAGTGCGAGCTTCGGCTGCCGATCAACCAATTCTAGTGTTAATGGCTCTTCAAGGTTAAGAAACCGAGATAAATCATATTCCAGCTGCCAAATTAGCATCCTTATCAGTCTATGACCCAAAGACTGGTTGCTGCCTGGTACCGACTCAAGTCCGGATAATTCACAAAAATATAAAAAGTACCTTTGTAATTTATGATTTTTGAAATTCAAATGCTTGTCACGTAAGCACACAGCTTTTTAACTTTTAACTGGATATACAAGTTAGGTAAAGGCCCCAAGCCACATAAGTTTCGCAGAAGAAATTATATATACATATGTGTATAAATAAACAGATGAGTGCTCGAGAGCTGTCAAGAGCATCAAATGTCTTTCGCTTCATTCTTCCAAGTGCTCTCTTTAACGATACAAAAAAAGAATCGGATTTATTCTTATTCGAAACTTGTCCCACAATCAAAGATTGAATCTCTTCAATCTCTGTGAAATTCACCAAATAAATTAGAGCGAATAGATCAGGTTTTTTTTTTCCCGCACTTCATCGAGTATAAATAAATAAATAATCTAGAGCAATAAATGCTTTTATTGAGGCACGCGAGCCAATTATGCTTAAGTGCTCATCGGGCCAAGTGAATGCCCTTTATTGAACTGTTTGTCCGCTTAGTATGCGCATCTTAATTCATTAATAAAAAGCTGCAAAATTTGTGAGTCGATACAAAAACAATTGTCGATTGTTAAGTGCAAAAAGGCACTGAAGCGTTAAATAAAACCCCTGCAACTGGACAGAAAGACCAAGTGGCATACAAGCCCATAAACAACGTATATATACTTATTTGCATAGGCGCAAATTACCGGCGGGGCGAGTCTAAAGGGGCAAGTGGTGGGTGTGAGAGAGGGGGTCAGCTCATTTATTTTACATAATGCTCAAGGCAGTTGTGGTTGCTTCTTTGCCACAATGTTGTTGGTGTTGCATGTTGTTGCTATTGTTAACTGTTGCTCAAGTGCCATTGCTTTGTTTTTGTTTTTGTTTATTGTGCGGCTGTTGCGGTTAAGCTTCAATTACTTTTAAACAAATGCCACATAACGCGCGTCTAATTGCCCGCAGCACCCCCAGCTGGCAACATGTATACACACGCGGGCAACATGTTGCTGGGGCGCAGCGCAACATGAGATCGTTTAGCAGCTGTCAATATCAATGGTATACCACTTACCGGCTTCAATGAGCAGCACTTTCCACTGCGGCACCTCGGAGAGACGTGACGCCACCACAGAGCCAGCTGAACCGCCGCCAATGACAATGAAATCGTACTCGTAGTCCGGCTCCGAGCGGAACTGCATTGAATAGCAATCGAATTAGAGATTCGCAGCGGCATTTCATTTTCGACTTACCCTTGAGCTTGCCCGTCCGCATGGATCTTCCAGGTCGCACTGCGAGCGTATGAATACCTCGAGCAGGCCCATGAATAGCATGAATGCGCTGCCGCCGCATGTGGAGGCGAGTGTTGGCCCGGTGGGCACGCCCACCAAACAATCACAAGCTGATGTGCTGGTAGACATTATTCGAATCGCTGTGAATAGCAGTTAAAAGTAAAAGACTTAGACAACGAACTTAATAATCATTTAGTAGAAACAAAAGACTTGGGCAACAAACTTGAGCGTCATATTAAACATGTATATATATATAATTTTTTGGCAAATTAATGTTAATTATCAATAACAATTAAATACATATTTTATACATTTCACAATTAGATGTGGCCTTGCAACTGCAATCCATTGCAAACCTCCAAGAGCCCGAGCGCAATTTGGTTAACCACGTCGAAGACAATGCCTCGGCTGACGTCGCTAAAGAGGCGTCGCCGGGGCACGCGAAGTGTCCATAAAGCAAACACACAAACCCAAACATTTGCTGACTGCCTCTGACCAAATTGCCGCCAGCATTGGTAATAGCAAAAGGCCAAAAAGCCGACGTAGGCAGAAGACAGACAGAAGTCATAGCTCATCATCAGCAGACGTCGAAAAGAGCTTGGCTTTCGGCTGCCTCGTAGTTCGCATAGTTTCACATGACCTTAGCCCAATGCTGGCTAGAGTGCTGCCTATCTTTTATCTTATTTCATCTCTTAGCTCTTTAAAAAAAGAAATAGGAAACTAAATTCAAATTTCATAACGCAGCTCGTTGAGTTCATGGCGCCTAAAACAGAAGCAATTGTTAAATAATACGACCAGCTGTAGTCCACTCTGATTGAGTAATAATCAAGCCAGTCGCTGACTCAATTGCAGTTTGGGTCAGAAACTCTGAACTGGACGACAAAACTGAAGCTGATCTTTGGTATAATGGTCGACTTTTGGAATTCCGTGTTTAATTCAATATGGAATTTTGCTTTCTATTCAACTTGGTTGCGAAAAGCAATCTTAATTGCTTTATTTATATGGCTTACTTTGGTCACTAAGACGAAATGAAAACATACTTAATTTAATGTAAAGGAAAAATGCTTTCAGTTTATATAAATAGCGAATAGGATGACCCTGATTTCTCGAATTTACATAATCAACTTGGCTCTTTTGCTATATTAATTCTTTATATAATCAACTAATGATCAAATTGCCTATTCATTAGATGCATAATTAAAATAACTCAATTTGTTTTTGTTGTACACTTTTCACACAGTTTTTGGTAAGCAATTACAGGGACGGCCGCCCACAATTCGAGGTGCACAACAATTTAGCTTAATTTTTCAGTTTCTAAGGTTTTTGGAGATGTCTACAACGTTTTTGACCTCAATTAGAGACTGAGCGACTCGCCTGAATTTGGCCAAAGCAATCAAATTGCAATTTGTAAGTGCAGAGCCAAAAACAGAAAGTTTAACAACCAAAACCGAAAACTGAAGCAAATAGTCACAACAAAATCGAGAAGTTCAAGCAATTGCTACAGTTGGAGATCGCGATATCGACTTGAAGCAATGATGGTGCGCGCATTTGACATTTGAAACACGATTCGTTCAGTTTCTATTTGTATGCGCCTCGCTTCTGGCCTCATCTGGTGTCTCAGCTACAGTTTCCAACGGCAAAGTTGAAGGATGCCTCGAAAGTAAAGCATATAGCATACGCAGCGCGCACGCGAGCGTGGAAAATCTGAAAGAGAGGCAGTTGACCTCGTGGCAAGTTTTTCCATCAGGCCAAAAAATAAATAAAAGCAAAAGCAAACAATCAACAACTACCAAAAAAAAAAAAAAAAAAAACCAGCTGAACTTCAGAGTATGGAAAATGCGTGCAGAAATCGTGCACAGTTGAATCTACGAAATAATAAAATAAACAACAATAAAATACTTAAAAGTTGCTCCAAACAACTTTTGGCACTACTGACTTGAATAAAAATGTGCAGCGGAAAACTAGTTGAGGGTGTTATGGCTATTACTAAGTTACAAGACACCAACGCGTGAAAAGGATGATTAAAAAATAGTTAACAAAAAATTTAGATAAATAAATAAAATAAAATAAAATAAAAAAATAATTATAATAATAGAAAATAAAATACTACACAATAAAATAATAATAAATTAAACTAATATATAATGAAAAATAACTTCATTTAAGTTTCTACAAATCTCCTTGATACAGATTATATTTTTATTTTGATATTTTCAGCTATAGCTAGACAACTTCTCAACTCAAGCTTAAAGAAATATATTTAGCATATATTTTATATTTAAGAGAAATATATTTAAGATAAATAACTAGTCCTCCAATAAGTGGAGGTGGCACACATGTTACTATACAATGATCAGAATCCCCAACAAGCAAAGTTGTCAGCTCTTCAGGCATTGGGTAATTATGGCTATGATAAGAGATTTAAATCTTTATGCTAGGCACTTCCTTTGACAGCGCCAACTCCCTAATTAGCTGTTGTACATCTATGTATATATCTCCATATATCGCCGTGTGCACTGAGGCGATGCGCCTGTCGATAGCGCGAGTGCCACACATCAATTGTTGCTGCGGCTGCAGAGGCCATAGCATTGTATTCATGCTATGGGTACGTATGATATCTTCATTGATAGGGTTGGCATTGTCTGCACGGCTTTGAAGGTTTCTTTCAGGTGTCAGTCAGTCAGTTAGTCAGTCAGTCAGTCAGTCAGTCAGTTAGGCACTGCGTGCGGACTCGTGCTCATTGAGACGTTGCGCTGGTGTGAACAAGATAGTTATTAAAGAAAGATACGGCTGTAATCTGGCATATGACTGTATATTTGACAGCTTCTCTTGATTATTACTTTTGTGGTGCTTAATAATTGTGGGAACTCTGCATTTATTAGAATAATAATAATAAACTAACGGAATTTATGCGTGCCATGACAAAGGCGTTAGATTAAAGCGTGCGATTGTCGGCGTCTGCCTTGCGTAACACTCGTTATAGACAGGCCCTGTGCTAGGCAGGCTCAGGGTCTGTTTATCTTGCTCTTGCATTCATATTAGCTGCAACTTCTATTGCTAATAACAATAATCGACGATCAAGAGCCGTAACCAATTTAACGCTGTGCACATTGTTTGGCACTTTGTAGCTATTAATTTTAGCTGGCAAAACTGGCTGCACAAATCAAAGCCAACTGTTAACGAGAGCGAAATGGATAAAATAGATAAATAATACCGAAAAAAGCGGCGCAAGAAACGGGTCATAAAACGCGTCAAACCGACAAACTGGCCAAAAGTACGCATAATTTAAAAGAGATGCAAATAAAATGAAAAGCGAGCAACAAATGAAGAGATAAAGGAAAAACAATCATAATGGCCAAATAAGACGCAGCGTGTTGCCGATGCGGCTATTACTATAGCTGTTGTTGTTGTTATTGTTGTTGGTGGTGGTGTGCAGCCGGATCTATAAATTAGCAGCAACATCAACGCGACGCGCTGTGGCAGCAACAAGCTAATGTAATGCAAACATTGCGAGTGCCACGATATTGATAACTGAACTGAACTGAACTGAGCTGGACTGCAGCTGTAACTGTAACTATGGCTGTGGCTGTGGTAACGCCGGCGGTTGGCCATTAGAAATTGGCCAAGAAATCAAACAGTGTGGCGGCTAACAACGTTAACAACAGCAGTAGCAGCAGCAGTAGCAGCAGCAGCAGCAATTGCACTCGCAATTTAAAGGAAGCAGCCGCGCAATGCCTGGCTAAACTTGGCCAATGCATCTGAAAAGTATCTGTATCTGTGGCTCTGTGTCTTTGTATCTGTGCCTCTTTCGGATGCCGGTGCCGGTCTCATGGTTTAACTTCCTATTTTCACTTTCGTTCGCCTTTTGGCGCCCAGGCTGGCCGTACGAATGCAACAACAACAACAACAGCAACAACAGTAACAACAACGACTACAACAATTGGCTAAAGTGATTCGGTTGTTTATGTTTTTCGTATTCCTTTTACTTTTCTTTTTTCATTACTCTTGCTTTTGCTTACTTCGCATTGTCAACGCGCTTTCAGCAATGTGCGAATATTTTTATGTGAGAATTCGCCAATTGTTTCTGTTATTTATTTATTTTGTTGTTTTGCTATTGTCATGCCCGTCACGTAAGTGTTAATTTTGTATTTAATTCGTTTCGCATTATCGAAATTTTGGAAATTATTGTCAAAGATATTTGTGTGTATTCAAGAAGTTATGAAATACGCCTTCCCCATAAGAGAAATTTGTGTAAGGTATTTGATTTATTTTTAAGTAAATAGATATCTGATGTAAGTAAAAATATATAATAGTGGAAGTAATATGTAATGAACGTTTCATTCTATAAGAATCTTAAAGAGAATTGCTCTTTTTAAATTTGTATTTATTTCAAAAATAAAAAGTTCAAATTTTAATTCAATTCTTACAATATTTCCTTTTACAACTATTTTCATTTTTGAAGCATTTATTTTATTTTATGGTAAATAAATATAAATATATGCATATGAATTTTGTTGTATTCGATTTGAGCATTTGAAGATAAGTGTCAATTGCGGGTTTTTTTTCAATAGTTGTTTTCGCGAGAATTATAAACACATTCAAATCAAGTATTGATAAGAATCTGAGGGAGACAATAAAAATGTAAGAAAAAGTCATTAGAGGGGACAGAGTTCAGCCCAGTTCAATTGTTAATGTCTAATTATTTCCAGCTAATACAAGCCCTCAATTTGCATAGCACGATTTGGTTTTATATACCCCAAGCTTTTCGCTTGAAACGGAAATACCATAAATAATACTTAAAAATTTGCTTCCACTAAAAATCCAGCTGGAAACGTGAATTTCTGTTTTACATAATTTACTAAAGATTTTTTTTATTTATGTTGTTGTAGTTGCAGTTGTTGTTGTTGTTGTCAGTTTGTTGCACGAACTACGTGATTGAATATTTGCAACATTTCGCTGCATTTGCATTTTCACCCAAAAATTTTCAGTTGCATTTTGTGGTGTTGTTGTTGTTGTTGTTGTGTTGCAACTGCAACATGTAATACCCTTGGCTGCCCAATGCACTGCCGCTGGGCTGATGCTCGCCAATTACATTGGCAACAACTACAACAACAGCAATAGCAACAACCACATTGTGACCACAATTAAGTTTAAAGTGAAATTCTGCAATTGCTGGCGCATCATTTGAGCAATGCTGAGATGAGCTTTGTGCCTTTGATTGATCGCTGGTTACGTGCTGAAAAAGGCATAAAAGTAGATAGCAATAGCAACACCAGCAGCAACAGCAGCAACAACAACTGCAAATGAAATGTGTTGCTGTTTTGGCCTCCAGGCGGATGCAAAAGTGGGCAGCGCGTCAACGGCGCTCGGGAGCTGCCTGTCAGCTGAGTGTGGCACCGTGATTTCTGCCAAATACCCGACACTAACAACACTTTTAGTTTCATTGCTAAATGAGTGAATTTGTTAACAGAGTTGTTGCTATTGCTGCCGCTGTAATTGAAGATTTGTGCAAATTTCTCACGCTTATCACAGCACGGCAGCATTTCTTATATCGATTGAATGGCAACTGATCAGCCTTAGCTTCAGTAGCATGTGATTATAAATTATGCTATTTATTTTAAAAGAGAGTTTCATTTATAAAGTAGCCATAGAATGTTTATAGATACTGAATATTTATCAAATATTGTTATACTAATAATATTAATATTTATGAAATATTAACGAAAATCGATTGAATTAAATTTGATTATTTCATAAGTATTGAATTAATTTTATAACGCACTAATTATCATAAATACATGATAATTTATTTAATATTTATGTTGTACTTTCTTGAATGCAATGTTAATTACAAATTTCGTTTAAGCATAGATAATTTGCATCAATATGTGCATATGATACGAAATCAAGATACACTTGGAGTGACCCGCAACGTAAGCCTTTGGCTTAAGCCTTTCGACTTTCTAAAAAGTAAATATGCATAAAATGATATGCTAATCGAAAGGCAGTTAAGTATTCTTGAATGCCAGGCCGAGACTTCAACCAATTGACCGAGTGCTATGTGACCCAGTTAGGGTTTTATTTTAGTGCTGTCACCGTCTCGGTGGCATATGCCACTTCTAAGCTAAATATAAGATCTGCCATAACGAATTGTAAACAAATAGTGGCCTGGCCGAAGATCATTTAAATGGCAAAAGCCAAATGGAGCCGCGCTGCAGAGCCAGGCCAAGTAAAAGGCACACAGATCGCAGTTAAATGAATGAATAAGTGAATGAATAAAAAGGGAGCCAGCAACCAGCAGGCAGATAAACAAACAGATACCAGCAAAAAGTCAATCGTTCAAGACTGCCAACAATAGGCAACAGAAATCCTATAAAAGTAGCAACAGCAACAACAATGGCAGCGAGCTGTGCAGCACGCTTCCCAAAAACAGGGAGATACAAATTGTATCTTTAGCTGACATTTCAACATGACTTTAACTACAGCTCCAACTTTGACTCGAGTGCGTACGTGTATGGGTGCGCGCGTGTGTGTGTCTGGGTGTGTGTGTGTGTTTGTATTGGCAAATACGTTTGTAAGGCTTGCTTTTTTCTTGGTTTTTCGGTTTTCGGTTTAACTACATGCCAAATCTGTCAAGACGGCACAAAAGAAAGCGAGCAATCGGCGTGGGTGTCTGGCGGTCAAAGCACTCGGCACTACAATGTGTAGCTGAGCATTTCGTTTCGTTGCCCGCAGCTGACACATGTTGAAGATACCCTAGATAATGGATGGATTGCCAATTGTTAATAAACCGCAGTTTGCCCCCAATAAAAAATGATTTATCATCATCTCGATTCGTCTTCCCTTCAGGCTTCAATGTACCCGATCTCTAAGACTATATTCCATATACATATATATATGTATACTTATAATGAATATATACATTATATATGTGTATGTTGATATATGTTTTTGCATTGTAAAAAAATGTGCGAGCTTTCGAAATTTTTGCTTAATGAGTTCAAGTCAAGTCGTAAAAACGTAAATGACTTTTATATGAATTATTCTTTTATCCGCAATAAAATTGATTGCATTGATTTGCAATTGAGATTAAGTTCAAATTACCTATACTTTGTTTTTGTTTCAATAATTTGTTACTGAGTATGCGATTTTGTTGTTGTTTTGATATCGAGTTCAATTTTAAAGAAATTAAAAATAAATGAATGAAACGTGGCCATTGCTTAGGGTAGGCCAGGAAAGTAATATGGATCGAATTTTAGAAATGTTCTAATTCTATTCTAAATCAAAGAGATGCCAAAATTTAGTAACATTTAATATTTTTAATTCTGTTTACTCTTCTTTCACCTTCTCCACTCGAGACTCAACTAATTACCTACTTAATTTTTTTTACTTATTCATTAACTTTAGTAGATTAATTTTTAAAACCGGCTGAGCAGCGTCGCCTTTAAATTAATGAATATTATTAATTATGTGGTAATTGGTTAAAGTCTCGATATGATTTATTGAAACCAAATAAAGGGTATCTTCCAGCTGTTTGGCTGTGTCGTAGTTCAGGCTGAGTTCCGCGCTTCAGCTCTAAAATTAAACAATATAACTAGTTTTTTGTTTGTATTAAGTGTAGCAGTTCATAGGGTTTCCTCGTTCAAGCAGTCTTCACTAACTTTTTTTTGTTAAAAGCTAAAATGCATTTATAAACGGATATTCACATGCATTCAAATCGATTGCAGATCTTGAGACAAGTCTTGACGTCTTTTACAATGCCTCAAGCTTCCGTTGGCAAAAACAGAAGAAGAAGAAGAAGGAAAAAATTGAACCAAAAACCGGGCTAATTTCCTATTACTGTAATGAACGCTTTATGAACCGCTATAACGCAACACCTTTATAAGTGCTCGATACAGTTTTTCATTCGAGGCAGACAAAGCAGAAATCGAACCGATTAGCGACTACTTGGGTCATATAAATATATATATGTATATGTATATATGTGAAAGAAAAACCTGTACAATGGGCCAAACTAAAATTAGAAGCATGTCTAAAAATCGTGAGATACACAGACACACACACGCACACACAGACATATGGGTAGAGGCTCATAAACATTTAATGTTCGTTAATTGTGTCAATCCGTAACTGATTTGAGTACTTTTTTTTTTTAGAATTCGATTGCAAATTGTAAGCCAAGTTTGTTGCCAAGTTCCGTTTAGGGAGCTTGAACTGCCATTGGCGCTTCCTCAAAGGCCAAAAGACGGGAGTTACTTACGTTTTCAGTGCCCGGGTACAGTTGTTGGCCAGTT
Organism: Drosophila navojoa; assembly: GCF_054131105.1. Classification (NCBI taxonomy): domain Eukaryota; kingdom Metazoa; phylum Arthropoda; class Insecta; order Diptera; family Drosophilidae; genus Drosophila; species Drosophila navojoa. Next base: position 27,484,057 of record NC_142890.1, on the reverse strand, counting down.
TCCTTATCGGTTGGCCACCACACAATTAGCTTTTAGGCTTACGAATTCGCTGTAAGACGCTCCTTATTGGCAATGCTTTTTGGCCAATTGCACAACGCGTCGAAGATGTGCAGCAAAATTTGTCAAAAACTATTTTACAAAAATGTTTTTCGTTTCTTCTTTTCTTTTTTTGGGCTTGTTATATGCTTGACACACACAGTTGCACACACACGCACAGTACTTAGTTTTTCCTTTTACAGCTTGAACGGGCAGCTCATTAGCCCGCTTGCAGTCTGGGCCTGGCTAAGAGCTTAGTAACTTGTTTTGAACTGCGCGCAATCGCAGACCGTCGTCGACTCAGCGTCTGGCCGGCAAGCGCGGCTCTTTTTAAACTCCCCTCACAAAGCCCATACGAAGCTTCAGCGGCTGCCCGGTTCATTTTGCAGTTCGCGAACCAGTTGTTCCAGTAGTTTGGCTTAAAGCTGGATTCGCGCTCTCTGAAAGCTTCCAAATTTTAAGCTTCGTGAACTATTCGAACCATTCCAAATTTGAATTTGAAGTTCGTCTAATATATACATTAAAAATTAGCAATCAGATTTAAATTTCTTTTTTTTTTTTTTAAATAGTTGTTATTAGTATTATTTTTATTATTATTATTATTATTTTTTTTTTGTATTTGTCTTTCATTAATTAATTCAATGAAAACGAAAAGGTAAAATCATAATATAATGAATAGTTTAATAATAATAATTTTAATTTAATAAATTTTACATTTTATTATTATATGATATAATACCATAATATATATATACAAAATACCATATACATGAATATTTATTAATATTATTTTTATTTATTTATTTGCTTCTTTTTTTTTTGCATAAAATAATTTAATGAATAAGGAAAAGTAGAAGTAGGTTATAAAATATGAATACATACTTTATAAAAATAATCCTAAAATTAATAAAATATTTATAATATACATACATGTATAATATATTGAAAATAATAATAAATAATAAATATAAATTCTATAACATACAGATATAATATTTAAGATCATCTATGTGCGATACATTAAATATTTATATTATATATTCTTGCAATTTTTCTTTTTTTTTGTACTATTTATTTGTAAATATAAATATATATGTATATACTGTGCATTATACAATAAATTTTCTTTTTTTGACCTAATCGTAAGACCCAGCCTCTTTCAATTTGAGTTTATCCCAACGAGCATTAGGGTGACTCATGCAAAAGTCCCACAATTTCCGCCAGTGTTGTAGAGTTTGTTTACGTCAACCCATCGCCGTGTAACTGTAATACAATCAAAATACGTCACACGGCTGCTTCAACCACTGCTTGCCAGCGAGAGCCGAGCGGCCCACACAAAAAGTCGCCCGTGGCGCAGCACTCGCCGAGCAGCCCACACAAAAAATAGCGAATGGAGGGAGTGCGCCTGCGCAGGATTAACGATTGGCAGTTGGACAACGAGTTGGCCCAAGGCACTTCAAAGGCAAAATAAATCGCAACTGCTGCGGAACTGCGTTTTACCAATTCAGCTGTAAAAACGTTGCAAAATATTTGTAAAAATATAAGGAAGTAAAGAAGGAGCTAAACAAGTAAGAATATTATTATTATGAGTTCTTATAGATTAAAAGAAACCAAATTTAAAACGTAAATATATAAAAAACAATGATTCTCATAAAAAAAAAACTAACGACAAGCTGCTGCTACTAAATTCTTAAAATTTAATATAAATTAAAAAGGTGCTGATAAACATTTAACATTTGTAAAATAAATCTTGTTGAGTAAAAACATGAAAATATAATATTCTAGTGAAACAGAAGCATGAAAAGAATATTACTGAAATCGGAAAAAATCTCTGAAGTAACGTGCGATGGCAGGGGTGGGTTGATGAATCATGCGAATTAGCATACACAAGCAGGTCTCATGTCTGTGCAATATCGTATCTGTGTCTGTGTGTGTTTGCGTGTGTCTCAAGTAATGAAAAATAACAACAAGAATGTGCGAAAAACGTGAACACTCTAGCAGCAGCAGCAGCAGCAGCTGGTGAAAAAGCAAAATAAAGAAAAAGTTTTCAACTGATTTGTGGTAAATTCAATGTGTGAGGGAAAACACTTCCTTTTGTTTGGAACTTTTCCTTGATGTTTCTATTTATACATTACCATTTGGACTTCTTTTCATCTCGAGTACTCATTCCAACTAATTGCTATTCCATGCAGCTACGCGAAACTACGTGAACGCAGCGAGGAACCCAAGCGCAGCGCGGCTCAAGCCAAAAGGCATTTAAAATGGCTGACGAGTATATGCCAGATGTCAGCTTGATGGACACAAGTGAGTAACATATTGTAGCCACAGATAATGGCCCCACTTAACAAACATCATTAGCCAAACGGCACAAAGTCGCAGCCGAAGTTTTTATCGAAGTTTTCTGTTTGCTGAAACTCAATGAAAGCCCACATTCTTTCGATTACAGCCATCAAACTGAATAGAAGTTGTTTAATTATGTTAATTACTTTGGTCTCGGATTATACAATACACTTTTTTTTAAATAATAATATTTTTTGTATTTGACTGAGTGGAATATTTTATACAATCTTATATACAACAAAATTTAATTGATATAAAAGATGAAAGTAAATTACATTTTTACCAACTTTAAATTATACAATTATGAAAACTAAAAATAAAAATGAGGCATATAATAGATAAAAACTTATTTATACTCCATCTATAAACTAACTTGAGGAAAAAAACAATTTGCATTTTGAGAGAGGTAGAAGGATATGTCTCCGGATATGACTCACTCACGAAGGAGCCCTCTCAGGCTAGCTTATGTGAAATAGGAATTATTATTATATTCAGTTCTATTTAGTTTATAATTAGACTAGCTAGTCAAGTATTAATATTTTCTCGAGGCAAAGACAGAACTGTATTTAATCAATTGCTCTCCTGCCGCCTTCTCTTCTGCCGCAGTTGTGCCCGCCATACTGGGACTCACCGCAGCCGCAGTGCTCTCGACTGTGGCCTGCATCTGTGCCCGGCAGATGCGCATACGGAACAAGAAGCAGAACCAGCACGATGCGTCGTTCCCGTTCCAGCCGACGCGCCGTCCGACCGCAGTTCGTTCGCCGAGTGGCCAGCCGCCGCACTATCTGAAGAAGTCGCCATCGCCCACCGGGGGCAAGCAAATGGGCCTGCTCTCGCCCATGCAGGATCAGTCGACGTCGCCGACAGCACCGCAGAACATGAAGTACGCCGAGGAGGACGAGGTGTCGCAGCAGGCGCAGCTGGCCCAGCAGCAGCACCACTCCAACAAGCTGAATGTGGTCGACAATGCCAAGCACCACAATCAGCACCACTCGCCGGTGGAGACCATTGCCAATGGCAATGTGACCATCACTCTGGACGAGACGCTGACCAACGGCAAGGAGCTGACCGTCACTGATCAGTACGGAAAGCTGGGCACCATTTACTTCAAGCTGCGCTACCTGGCTGAACGAAACGCTCTCATGGTCTCCATCATACGCTGCCGCGGACTGCCCTGCAAGGGTGGGGCCGGCGGCACCGGCGATATACCCACTGGCATGAATGGACGCACTCAGGCAGCCACCGATCCGTATGTGAAGCTGCAGCTGCTGCCGGACAAGCAGCACAAGGTGAAGACCCGCGTGGTGCGCAACACCCGGAATCCGGTTTATGACGAGGACTTCACATTCTACGGCTTGAACATGAACGATCTGCAAAACATGAGCCTGCACTTTGTCATACTCAGCTTCGATCGCTACTCGCGCGACGATGTCATCGGCGAGGTTGTCTGCCCATTGTCCTCCATCGAGATTGGCGACATATCCAAGGAAGCGCTCTCCATCAGCAAGGAAATACAGCCACGCAGCCTGAAGATACGCGCCCAGGGACGCGGCGAGCTCCTCATCTCGCTCTGCTGGCAGCCGGCCGCCGGACGCCTAACTGTCGTCTTGTTGAAGGCCCGCAATTTGCCTCGCATGGATGTCACCGGCCTTGCTGATCCCTACGTCAAGATCTACTTGCTCTACAACGGCCAGCGCATAGCCAAGAAGAAGACCCATGTCAAGAAACGCACGCTCAGTCCGGTCTTTAATGAGAGCTTTGCTTTTGATATTCCAGCTGCAGAGGTGAGTTCCATTTGATATCTTTGATAAGTCCCCTGGCGTTGCTTGTTATCTCTAATTTTAGACATATCTATAGGTTTAGTTAGAGGGGGAAAACGTTTCAAAGCAAAGCGAATTTGAATTTATATGTAAAATAGATCACTTTCTCTCCTCGTTAAGAATTTCATATAAAAGATAGAAGTATTCCATTCAATGCGGGGGCTTCTGTGGTTGAATACGCTGATTTCATATACATACATACGACTCCGACTCGCCAAAAAAAAGTCTTTCGAATGCTAGAGAACTGCACGATTATTATATATATGTATATATATATCGAAAAAGTAAATTAGAGGTATTATTATACAATGAAGTACCCATAGTAATGTCCACAATATAGCCCAAGCGCAGCCGCTGCACACACTGTGTGCGTGTGTGAGTAAATGTGTGTGTGAATGCATTATTTGTAATGTATTCATACAAGAGAAGAGTCAACTGATGAGACTATCCCCCTTTAAAGGCTTTGCGTTATTTCCTAGTCTCGACTAGAGTAATCTTGTCTTAACTTTTTGATGGAATAAATGTTCATTTTAATATAATTAAGTTTCCATTCATTCAATTCGAAAATGTCTATTATCTTTGCCCTAACTGTATTGTCGGTGACTTGGGTATCACATCTGCCACCATTTATAAACTGAATGAAAAACTTATCAACTCCTGTATATGGATGTACATTAAAACGAATCGTATTTCAGGGCACTGGCGCCACATTGGAGGGCGTCTCATTGGAGCTGATGCTACTCGACTGGGATCGCGTGACCAAGAATGAGGTAAGCCCACATATTACTTTTTAATTGGCAGCAACCTAAAGCAGTCTCTCTGCCTCTGCCTCTGGCTCTGTCGCACCTAGGTTATTGGACGCCTAGAGCTGGGAGGACCCAATTCGAGCAGCACCGCTTTGAACCACTGGAACGAAGTTTGCAATTCGCCACGTCGCCAAATTGCCGAATGGCACAAATTGAACGAGTGAAATGCTTGAGCTGTATCAATTTTCAGGGGCAGCGACCTGGCGCTGGCGCCGCCTACCCAACCACAACAACCAATAATAACAACAACAACTTTATAAAAGAAAACAGGCAAACAAGAAATTATTAAGTTTTTAAATTAAGTTCAAGATTTTACAATGTTTTCATTCGACTTATGCTCAATGATTTTTATTTATTTTTTATGATAAACAAAAGTTTAAGCAAAAATTAATATACCAGAAGAAAACAAAAAAAAAAAAAAAACGAGAAAAACTTAAGTATATTAAATGTATTAGAAAATGTTTAGTGTGTAACAACAATGCGTGTAATGTAAGATAATTAATTAAAAGCTTCACATACTCCTACATATATAATGAAAGATAAAACAGGTAACACTACGAATAGAAATAGAAACACTTTGATTTGTTGCTGTATAGAGATGAATTACTAAATTTTCCATTCAAGTATAAATTCTGTAAGAGAGAAAAATTCTTTAGAGCTTTCGCTTTTCATTTGCACATGGAAAATACGTTTTACCTGAACAACTATTGTTTGTAGTCCATTCATTATAACTCTGCCCACCATAAATACTTTTGGTATTTGTTTGAAATGTATTAATAATGTATTTAATCTCTACATCTTAGGCATATGTTGATTTCTTCTTTATCACAAAAACTTAAATACAAATATAGACACAACCCTCACAAAAAAGAAAAAATAATAATAATACCTATTCTTGAATAGATTTTAAATAAAAAAATGAAACTTTTCACAATGTGTCCGAAGTGAGAAGAACGCTTACTGCTTATCACTTATATAGACAAATAAAAGCAAAAACAAAAATAAATTAAAATTAAATGAAAAGAAAGAAGAAGAAATCTAAATGAAAAATGAAACTTGAGAGAACACGCAGCAAATTGCTTAGGCACCAAAAAGCTACAAAGTCACACACAAAAGGAACGAAACAAGTCAAAACCCAAGAAACCAAACAACACAATAGAATAGTACTTTTAAGAAATGTAGAAACCACAATTACAACTAATTGTACGACGTAGAGTTACGAGATATCACATATGAAATACATAGAATGCATAGCTCAAACTGAATCCAGAACCCAATAGGCATTACTTAACGCTAACGCCACCCTATGATATATACAAGCATTACTAAGCAAAGCTTACGACGCAGAGTTGAATCCATTATTCAAATGATATTACCACCATCGGCTATTCTCTGCGACATTTTGTAAAATGTAAAACTGCGAGAAGGAAAACAAAATAAAATAAAAATAAAAGTAAGCAAGCAAAAATAAAAGTAAAATAACCCCGAAGAAACTTTGAGTAAATTTGAGTCCACAATCAAACTTCAATTCGTCTAGAGCGCATACAATAATTTAAAAAACAGAAACAGATTTTCATATACATAGATGTATAACTATAAAAATACGTATAAATAAAGGTACATACTTCATGCAAATAAATAATTAAATATATGTATATCTCCCTATATATATATATATATATATGGATATATCACACCTACATACATGCACATATATATAAAGTGAAATGTGAAATTCCACATATGCATATGTAATAGGAATGTTAAGAAACATTGAATGGTTAATTTCAGTAATAAAAACGTACATAAAATGACAAAAAATCTGTATTTTAATTGAGCACTTAGCTATCCGTTTGTTTGTTTTTTTTTTTTAATTTGTAATCAGTCAAAATGTGAAATATTCACCCCAAATAATATATATTTGCTCTACTTCACTGATAAGGGTCTTCAACCTGGGCTCTTCTCAGTTTAACTCAGGCGCTCGAAGTGAACAGCGAATCTTTGGAAGAGCGCTTGAATTGAGATTCGCAATTATCAACATTTTCGGTTTATTTCATTTATTATTTGCGCAGAAATGCATTTAGTTATTGTTTTAGCAGCAATAGCTGCATACGTACATGGTGGGTAATAATATACATTGTATACCTTAATCCCCTTTATTTTTGCTTCCTCTCCCACTTCTTTCCCTATATTAAAAGCTTCAATGGGCAGTTGCACGTCGGATGAGTTTATGTGTCGAAATGGCGCCTGTATTGACGTGTCACTGCTCTGTGATGGCACGAAGGAATGCCCAGATGCTTCGGACGAGGTTTTCAGTGCCTGTTACAATGTCACCTGCAGTGGCTTCCGCTGCAACTACGGCGGCTGCATAGATTCAAGTCTGAAGTGCGATAACATCAACGATTGTTGGGACTCGAGCGACGAAAATAAATTTTTGTGTGCGAACGAGACAACGATCGTAGAACTGTTTGCGCAGCTGCAAGGTAGCTGCTCGTGAGTACTGTGCCTCGTTTCGCTTAGATTTTCTCAATGATCAGCAATTTCCTTAAAGCGACGAATATATAATGCAATGCCCGCAAAGCGGCAAGTGCTTGAAACATATAAACGTGTGCGATGGCATTCGCGACTGTGAGCACGGTGAAGACGAGGATCAGAGCTTATGCGGGGGCGACGAGTGTCCTTTCGACTCGTTCCGTTGCGAGAACGGAGCCTGCATCGCCAAGAGCTCCTTGTGCAATCTCAATGTCGACTGCTACGATGGCAGCGACGAGATTCCCGCCATTTGCAGGAAAATACACATGCAAGACTCAGACTCAGAGTACGGAGAAGGGCCGATGGTAATGGGAGCAGTGTGGCAGTCCTACGGATGTCCGTTGGATCCCACACCGGGCATGCAGGTGGCGCATTACTTTTCTAAAATTGCCTACAGGTCGGATGGCGAGGTGCCACACCAAAGCACCGTGTTGGTCACTTGCGATGACGGGTACAAAGTCTTCGGCGCCAATATCAACAAATGTGTTGAGACGAAGTGGCAGCACGAATGGATCCCGTGTACTCGCTACTGCGAGCCCAGTTCGTATTTAGGCAGCATTGTCTATGCGACGGAGTGTATCGAGAAATTCGCCATTGTCGACTGCACCGAGGAGCAACATAGCTTGGGTACTCAGCTCTTAATATCCTGTGCATCAGGCTACGAGTCTGACTCGGCTGACAATCTAGTTGGCCACCACGTCTGCGATGAGAATGGCGAGTGGACTGTCGTCGAGGCGAATCCCATTTGTACGCCCATCTGTGGAGTAAAGTCTCCACACCATCCCGGTATCACGCCCTGGGCTGTGAGCCTGTTTCAGCGCACCTTGCCCGGGGATGTGATCTACACGTTTAAATGCATGGGCACCATTCTGTCACCATTCATTGTAATCACAGCCGACGCCTGTTTTTCAGAAGCGGCTGAGGCGTATTCTCCTCTTTTCTTCAAAGTTGTTGAGGGCGATCACAAAATCGAATTTCGTGAGGACGAGGATCATGGCTATACTCTGCATAATCTCATGGAAATACATATTGTCACATAGTGAGTACTTAAAAGACCCAATTCCCAAACTATATATATATACGTATTAAATTTATATACTCTCATTTTCATTACAGCCGGAACTCTTATAAGGCAGCCTTACTTCGTGTGATAAAACCTTTCATTTTTGGTGCTCGAGTACGACCCGCTTGCTTGCCTCTATATGATGATATGAAACCCCCGGAGCTCGAAGGAGTCTTTCATACCGACCAGCTGGGAGAAGGACATACGGAATATGAGAACTCCAAGTACTATCTATTGTACTTTGTGGCCAGTCAATCTATTAAATATAACGTAAGAAATTTTTTCGCGGCTATCATAGATGACATATCAAAGAGCGAGCAGAATCTTTGAACATTGAATTCACTTTATTAATTCTGATTTAAGAGCTAAAAATAAATGTAAATGTACATAAACTAAAACACACACACATGAGATGTATAGAAGAAGATTAAAGAGCACATTGACTTCAATTGCGGGCAATAAAAACATTTGTTTGCGAAATGTGATCTATTCATCTAGGAATCAATTAATTTGTATGGCTCGCTTTACCTGGAGGAAGAGGCAGATGCTTGCAGGATGGCCAAAATGAATATATATCTGAACATAAATCAATTGAGTCCGCCTTCTGTCTGTAGAGCTTCACTCAGGTTGTTTTTCCCATTCTAATATGATTTTAGGTCAGGTCACTCTTCAATTTTGAAACCTAAAGTGCGCATGTCAACTTTGGTAACTTTTCTCGTATTCATAAAATATATTTATGACTTAGCTGACTATTATTTTTTAAATTATATCTTATGCTCCTTCAAGGATAGATGCAGCCAATTTCAACTTTTGTTTCATATATACTTGGATACTCGTAATATTAAACAAAATATGTAAAAGAGTTTATATGTTAAATTGAAATCCTGAGCTGAACATTTGGTTGGTAGTGTTAGTATATATATGCTATAATAAATTGTATTCTTTTTTGAGTTCCCGTGAGAGAATTGTGCTTGCATTATCAGCAGATTCGTATATGACATGCCTGGTGTAGGTCAGTGTCGATTCGCGGTTTAATCGAACTGGCATTATAGTTTCGTGATAAGAAATAAGCAACAGATGCTTGACCTACAGCTAGTCTAAATTGTAAAAATAAAATAAAATGTTAACAGCATCTGTGCAGAAAATTGTTTGTCTTTTATGATTCAACCGTCGTAAGCTGTAAGTTGTAGAAGCATTCGCTTTGATTGTTTTTGCTGCTACCAAAGCTTGAGAATATCAGTTGAGCACATTGAGAGATTTTCGCCATCTCCTGTTGAACGAATGAGCTTCAGATTTCCCCGGTGATAAGGGGCCAATCAGCTGAAAGCTGTGCTCATTAGCATTTCAGCGCTCGAAGTGAACAGTCTGTGGATGCGCTGCCGAAACTTATTCATCAATTATCATCATTTTCGGTTTATATAAAATGATTTTGGCTCTTTTTATCGCATCAATAACCGCGCTTGCCCAAGGTGAGCAACAGAGTTTCCTCTGTAAGCACATTTATGTCTGTTTCCTTTATTACTCTATATATGCCTTTCTGTCTTATCTGTTCATTCGAGTCCACAGTATCAGCTGATACCTGTACTTCAGCTGAGTTCACGTGCCTGGATGGCACCTGTATTGATATGTCATTGCTCTGTGATGGCAAGAAGGATTGCCCAGATGCTTCGGACGAGGTTTTCAGTGCCTGTTACAATGTCACCTGCAGTGGCTTCCGCTGCAACTACGGCGGCTGCATAGATTCAAGTCTGAAGTGCGATGACATCAACGATTGTTGGGACTCGAGCGACGAAAATAAATTTTTGTGTGCGAACGAGACAACGCTATTAGAATTGCTGACGGATCTGAGAGGAAACTGCACGTGAGTAGGGAGCTCGGTTTTTCTTTTTACCCAGGGTACAACAGGGTATAACAGCATATATTGCAGGCTTAAGAGGATCCTTAAGGGAACATGTTCATATATTTCATCTGGTCGGCGAGCTGAGTTGATTTAGTCCTGCTCGTCTGTCTGTCTGTCTGTATGTATGAACGCGTCGTTTTTAGAACTTCTGAGAGCTAAACTGAAATTGTTATTTTATTTTTGTTGTTTTTTTTTTTTAAATTGTTATCATTAAATGTTTTTATTAAAAAATATGTTTATATATGTGTATTTGAGCAATGTGCAAAATATTTTATATTTTCATTCTCAAAGAATGTTTGAAACTGAATCTGTGACATCATGTAAATTAAATTAGCCAACCGGCGAAACAGGACGATGCGATGCGGGTCGCCAAAGGGTTGTGAGTGCGACTTCTTAATATGGAAGATTTTAATTCTGTTTATTTGTTCACAACAAGCATTTGGGTATATCGATTGGGGTTGGGTCATCTGAAGTTTTCTTACATGTTATCTCTTTATTCTTTATAGCAACGAGTACGCAATGCAATGTCCGAGGACCAATAGGTGCTTGCACTGGAGTAATGTGTGCGATGGCGTTGGTGATTGTAAAAATGCAGAGGATGAGGATAAGAATATTTGCGGAGTTACCTTTTGTGCTAGTGGCTCGTTTCAATGCCAGAGTGGGAGCTGCATAGGCAAAGACCGCTTGTGCGATCACAATGCCGACTGTTTCGATGGCAGTGACGAAATGCCCGCAATATGCCGACAAAAGACTGGCTCGAAGGCAGTTGAATGGTTCACCAAGAGCTGTGCCTTGGTCCCCAAGCAGGGCATGCGTGTGACCGATTACTTTTCCCAGCTCAGCTACAAGCAGGATGCCCAGGTGCCAGACCAAAGTATCGTGGAGATCACTTGCGATGATGGATATAGGCTCTTCGGCTCCAATATCAACAGCTGCGACAACGGTGCTTGGGAAAATAACTTGATATCATGTGTTCGTTACTGCGAACCAAGCCCATATTCACGCAGCATCGCGTATTCCACAAAATGCAGCGATGTTGGCGACTGCAATGAAGGCTCACTCATGGACACAGAAATGCTGGTATCCTGTGCGCCAGGCTACGAGTCTGACTCGGCTGACAATCTAGTTGGCCACCACGTCTGCGATGAGAATGGCGAGTGGACTGTCCTCGAGGCGAATCCCATTTGTACGCCCATCTGTGGAGTAAAGTCTCCACACCATCCCGGTATCACGCCCTGGACTGTGAGCCTGTTTCAGCGCACCTTGCCCGGGGATGTGATCTACACGTTTAAATGCATGGGCACCATTCTGTCACCATTCATTGTAATCACAGCCGACGCCTGTTTTTCAGAAGCGGCTGAGGCGTATTCTCCTCTTTTCTTCAAAGTTGTTGAGGGCGATCACAAAATCGAATTTCGTGAGGACGTGGATCATGGCTATACTCTGCATAATCTCATGGAAATACATATTGTCACATAGTGAGTACTTAAAAGACCCAATTCCCAAACTATATATATATACGTATTAAATTTATATACTCTCATTTTCATTACAGCCGGTACTCTTATAAGGCAGCCTTACTTCGTGTGATAAAACCTTTCATCTTTGGTGCTCGAGTACGACCCGCTTGTTTGCCTACTTTGTACTTTGTGGCCAGCCGATTTATTAAATATAACGTAAGAAATTTTATCACGGCTATCATAAATGACATATCAAAGAGCGAGCAGAATCTTTGAACACTGAATTCACTTTATTAATTCTGATTTAAGAGCTAAAAATAAATGTTAATGTACATAAACTAAAACACACACACGTCCACTACTTGAAAATTACATAAGTATTATATATATTTCGATATATTTAATTTTATTTACTTATATTCGGGTTTAAGTACTAAATTTCATGTTTGCATTTTCCATGCTCACGGAATAAACCATTGATGAAAGCTTTTTCCAGGCTTTCATTTGCTATGCTTATGTGTATTGATAGTATTTTAATTTTCCCCATATTATTTGCGTTTGTTTTGTTTATCATTATTATTTTGAATTCAGTTTATGCTTTTTACATTGAGATTTTTCGGAATTACATTCTAACTATTTGTTTTATTCTTTTGAATTTAATTTTTTTCTCTTTTTGTAGCTGAACTTTTGCCTTGCAATACAATATTTATTAGTAATTAATTAATTACTGACATTTAGTATGAATTTTAGGACACATTTAGTTGACTTTACTTAGTTAATACTTAGTTTTCAGTAAAAACTTGAATTACATGTATTTTTATTTGTATTCAAATGATTTCGCTCTTGACTTATTCTCTTTTTTTCTTTTTAAATTTTGATCACTTCAGTCTTACCAAAAATATTTTAATTTCTTAACAGCTTCTTTCTTCTTGCAGTTTTGAACATTAGAAATCGAGTTTTAGTTAGTATTTCATAGTTCTTACTCTTAATTCAAAATAGTTTTTTTTTTTCGTTTAAATTATTGTTATTATTATTTTTTTGTTGCTATCGCATGGTTTCCTTTATAGTTTATAAACACTTGATAATTTCAATGCTCAACTTTGAGTTTTTATTTCCTCCATTTGTTTTTAAATGTTATTTTAAAGTTTAATTGAAAAATTTCTTAGAGAAACTTTCGTACTCAATGCGTTACATAATGGATTAGTTAGGTCTTGGCTACTGTAGCCTAAGTAGTTGCATATGTACATAACTCTTAAGGTGTTTAGATTACATTTAGCTTTGATTTCAACGCTGCCATTTGATTTTCAGATATAACTGCGAGATCTGTTTTGCGCACGGAATTAAACTAAATCTTACAAAAGAATGCGACGATCGTTAGTATATACACACGTGAGTCTCACACGAGCTGTGGACTGGGAAGCAGGACAGGGAAGGCATTGCAATGATAGTTATTAGAAATAACCTGAAAGTAACTTTGAGTTAAGGAAAAACTAATCGATAACTTTAATTTTGCTGGGCTCTGCCTCATAAATTGCTGATCTCGCTTCAACTTTTGGATATCAGATAGTTCGATTTGACATTGGAATAAAGTGCAAGTTGGTGTTGCCATATGTATGAATTTTAGCCGGGTGGCAATCTCTTCGTTACTTTACAATCTTGTCTTCGGCGTATTATAAAAGAAATTTAAGGAACTATTATCTGCCCAAATAAAAATGTATTATATATTACAACTTTAATTAAATGTCAAGAGCGGCATTCACAACGGAAAAAGAGAGAAAATTCGGAATATGAGTAATTCAGTTGGGGTCTCCAAGTGCGAATGAAGCTTAAGCATGAAGTTGGACGGTGTTGGTAAATTAGAATAATTAATACGTATAGTTGGCAATTTACAGTGTTGTTTATCGTTAACTTAAGATAGGTAACTGTATGTCTGCATGTGTGTGTGTTGATGTGTAACCTAATTAAGTTTAGTGGTACGCACTAGGAGAGACTAACTACGAATTAATACTGTACAGGATACGCGACACTCCTACTAAGAACTAACTAAACGGGCCTCAGCTCGTATTGCATACATATCGGCGGTCAACACAATACGATGTACATATACACATATATGTACGTATGTATGTATCGGTTATGTAACTTAAGAAGACGGGGCGTGGCCAACTTAAAAGTACGACGTTAGCTATCCCTTGTCCTTGCCGGGGCCGACGCTAACGCCGAGCAGATGCTCGCCGGCCATCAGGCCCGCCGGCTGATGCGCATAGTTGCGGATCTGATGCAGCGATATCAACTGGTTGGGAAACGCGTTGGCATTGCTCTGGTTGACGTTCTTGTTGGGAAAACTGATGGCATCGTAGAGATAGGGGCGCTGCGCCATCGGATGGTGGCTCAGCGAGTTCAAGTGCGGCGGCATCGAGTTGATCGGCGTAAAGGCCGAGTTGCTGCTGGTCTTCGTTATAGATGCCGCATCGTACGGCCCCACGGTGCTGGGCGTGGCTGCTGTCGATTGAAAACAATAAATAGGGTTGACTGGCCTGCTCGGGCAATGATTATATAAGTGAGTGTCTATGATTACCTATATCCTCGCGCACCGGATCGGGCATGATGCGATGATGCGACTGCAACTGCTCCGGCGCATGGCCATTGCTTTGGTTGCTGTTGGCCGCTGTGGGTTGGGCGTAGTGCGCCTCCATGCTGTGCTGGGGCGGTGGCTGCTGCTGCTGCTGTTGCTGCTGTGGGTGGTGGTGCTGCGGTTGTTGCTGCTGCTGTGGCGGGCCGTGTTGCTGCGGCGGAACGCCGAGCTGTGTGTGATGGAGATGCGGCTGCTGTTGCTGTTGTTGCTGCTGCTGCTGCTGCTGCTGCTGTTGCTGCTGCTGTTGTTGTTGCTGCTGTTGCTGCTGCTGCTGCTGCTGCTGTTGCTGCTGCTGGTGCATTACCTCCATGGCATTGGCCGCAGCTGCAGAGTCCGGACTTACCTTGGGCCAGTAACTGTTCTCGCTGGGCGCTATCGAAACGGGCGGCAGAACCAGATTATTGCGCTGATGTTGCTGTTGTTGTTGTTGTTGCTGCTGCTGCTGCTGTGTGTTGCTGCCTGCTGCAGTGGGTGTGGCAGCGGCCGCAGCGGCGGCTGCAGCGGCCACGGCTGCGGCACTGCCGGGCACAATGGGCGGCCGCTTGTCCGTGCGCTCCGCATGCTTCTGCATGTGCTTGGTCAGGTATGTCTCCTGGGTGTAGGACTTGCCGCAGTATTGGCAGATGTGCGTCTTCAGATGCTTGGACTCCTTGTGCTTGGGTATGTGCTCCAGCAGCGACGGCTCGTCCGAGAAGCACTTGTAGCACGAGTTGCACTTGAACGGCTTGTCCGTCTGATGGCAGCGCGAGTGCGACTGCAGATTCGACAGCTGGGAGAAGGCCTTCTGGCAGCCGGGATGCCGGCATTTGTACGGCTTGTCGCCCGTGTGGGTGCGTATGTGCTGCTGCAGGTGCGACAGTTGCGTGAACTTGCGCTGGCATATCTCGCAGCGGTATGGCTTAATGCCCAGATGAATGCGGGTGTGCTGCGACAGATACGACGAGTTGGCGAACGCCTTCGAGCACTGCGTGCACTTGTAGGGCTTCGCCTCGCGCATGTGGATCTGCGTGTGCAGCTGCAGGTCCGCCTTCGAGCTGAAGATCTGCAATAGACGGAAGAACATTTGTGAGAGACCGAACCAGAGCTGGCAAGGATGTGCTACAAGCTGTTGCAGTCTGGCATTGCATTGACCTTAGTCTAAGTTGGTATTCAGGTCTTGATCATTAACAAGTATGGAGGGTCAAGCTGTGGATAATGTGGATGAGGAGCCCTGTGGAATTTCTACTATAAATCTGACACCAAATCCCAAGTCAGGCAATTGAACTGTGCATGTTTTACAAAATTGTAATTTACATATAATATTATATAGAATACAGTGGAGTCCCGATAGTAAAAAATTACGAGGGACCACAATATTTTACGAGCTACAACATTTTGTAGTTTATCGAGAATTCCATTGAATGAGTCGCAAAGCAACTTAGTTATTCCCATATCAATGTCTGAAATTTCGTTTTGTTTTTGCACAATTAATTAGGTAATATAAAAATGTACAGATTTACTCTGCACTTGGATATTCGAAATTGATAAACTAAGAGATTACAATGAGAAGCTGGAAAATTAACAAGAAATTTATTTTTTAATTACGAATTGTAAGAAACAAAATTGAAATCTATAAAAGGTACAACTCGATTTGCGTGATATAAAACAGCAATTTAAATCTCTCGTAGATTTCAAGATTTTCAACTTATTAGGGATAAATCATTTCAAATTTAATCTATCAGCAACATAAGCTACGTTTAACATTGTGATTTAAGAATAAAACTTGGCCCTTTTGTATGAAATCTATATAGTTTGTTTATTAATTACATATTCCCTCTATTTTTTAGAAGAAATGTCTTTTGATCAGCTAAGTTGACGATCTTAAAGGGACTCAATATTTGATTGATTCGCATAGAAATTAATTGATTAATTTAATTATAGTTTAAATTGTCGTTGAAATATTACAACGTTGACAGTTTGGAATATTTCTATATTAACTATATAACGCGTATAAATATAATAGCAGATAGATAAAGTAATAATGTAGTGTCTCCAATTTCTTTGAGTTAACCTGAAGCTACACGAAAAATGTCGGTAGCTCAACACTATCATTGAATTCAAACTGTTTTACAGTTCACTTGCCATCATACATGTAATCAAATTCAATCAAAATATCTACAATAACCATTTAATAATTTCCGTTTCATTCGAAATCGGTGGTTTCAGCAGATGACGATTGAAGACCCCACCCTGTAAACCCTCCTGCGGCTCATTGTCCAAATGGACAATAATAAATAAAATAAAAATGAATATATATTAAATTTAAATATATAAGCATACAAAAAGTTATCTATCTGATCTAAAATATCGAATATATTTATATATATTTATAGATTCATGGTAAGTGGTATTAGGGTGTTATCTTTGGTCTTCTCTGACAGATTCCCCTTGTAATTTTCAATTATATTATTGTTAATATTGTAAGTGAATATTATTTTCGATATATATTCGGAAGAGCTGAGCATTAATAATATATATAAATTTTTATTAAAAATAAAAACAAAATAAATTCAAGTAATTTCAAAGCTCAATTTGTCCAAGTGAGAAATATCTCGTCCTTCACCTTGGTGTCCTTTACATCGTGTGTCATATGATGCGGCGAACTGGTGGAGGATGAGATGCCATTGCCGTTGCCGTTGCCATTGCCAGCGCTAGAGGCGATTGTGCTTGGGTTTGGATTCGAGCTGCCATTGGGATTGGCGTTCGTATTGCGCTCGTTGATGGTTGCGTTCTGCATGCGGATGCCTCCGTTGTCCACGCTGTTGCTGGTGACCACGATGTGCTGGTTGGGATTGGGATAGATGCGCGACTTGCGTCCGCGCGTGGAGCCAGTGGGCGTGGCTGTGGTGCCGCCGCTGCCGCCCACATTGCTGCCGCTGCTGCTGCTCACGACGGCGTCGTTGACAAGCTTCGAGCTGTTGCTGTTGCCGTCCACAATGGCCAGAGCGGAGCCGCTCTCCAGACTCGGCTTGGGCTGATGCAGTGCCTCTCCTCCGCCGCCGCTCAGATGGTACTGATGCTGTTGTTGCTGTTGGGGCTGCTGCGGCAGCTGCGGCTGTTGCTGCTGCTGGGGCTGAGGCTGTGGCTGCGGCTGCTGGTTATAGCTGAGCACCGAGCCGCGCAGATCCGGCGTATTGGAGAAGACGCTCAGCGGCCCGAGTGCCACGCGCTCATTCAAGCTGTTGCGCAGATGATCTATGGAGCGGTGCACTGCGTGGGAGTAGTCCCCGCCAGCGGGCGGAATCTCCCCAATCAGCGGCGAATTGTGATGGTAGTCGAGGCCGCCGCCAATTGGACGATACTCGATCAAACGGCCCTCCATTTCGTGGAGATTCTGTTTATTATTTGAAGTGTGCTTCGTATTATTACTATTTTGATTATTATTATTATTCGAATTTCACAAATAGTCTTCAAACTTAGTTGCTAGCACTTGTTTTATATCTGCGAAAAATAATTGGCACGCATTAATTTATTTTCTTATTTTATTATTCTTAACACTTCTTTGTTTGCTTTTTTATTATTTTTTAATTAAATTTATTATTATGTATAGTTTCAATTATTTGTTTTATTTTGGTATTGTTATTTTATGCACAGCTTTCACTTTGTCGATTATTTGATTTTGCAATTCATTTTTTTTTTTTTTTTTTTTTTTTGTAATTTTAATTAACTATTTATATTCGTTTATAAATTCAATTTTGCAAATATTCAAACTCTGTTGGTGTTTAGAGTTGAAAAACTTAGGTATTTAATTTTTTTGAGATTTTGAATTAGGCTTAGAGCATTTGGGAATAAATTTGTTTTAAATTTTGCCACTTTGCTTTGTTAATTATTTAATTTCTCTGATCGTATGTATTTACCCACTATTCTACAACTATATATACTTATGTATTTCAAATCTTATAGATATGAGCTTTGGCAAATATACGCCCAGTTCATTAGCACATTCTAGAAGTTTGATTGCCTATCTTCAAGAAAAGTTATTTAACTAAAGAATTCCCATAACATAGCCCGAATATTAGCTGAAGCGCAGTTGCTGCGCAGTTAGCAGAGCGTTTGATTATGTGTGAGTGTATGTGTCTGTATGTATTCAGAAAAGAAGCGAAGAATTATTATCGCCTAAGATCCCGAGCAGTCTCTAATATTTTATTTTTTCTATTTTTTTTATTTACTAAAATTTGTATTCCAATTTCATTGAATTTAGCAGCATTATAATAACTATGAATATGAATATTAAGAATAAAAATGATCGGCACAGGAGCTCGAAATATAATTCATAGATAAATCTTAAAGATAAATATTCAAATTGTACAAATTATAATATTGTACTTTTAAATATATTTCTTAAGACTAAATTGGAATATTCTACAAAAGGAATCAGAAATAATTATCAAAATTATGCGAAATTTTATAACTGTACTCTTCAATATTTTAAAGTGAAAATGAAATGAATTGGGACTCCCTGAAGATGAAATTAAAATATTCTACAAGAGAAATTTGAGGCATGGGCCCAACTAAAGTTTATTATAGCATCTCTACAATGTATTTATATGTATATGTGCTATAAGGTTTTGTTGTTTATATGTGTATATTGCAAGTGTCACTGGCCTTATGCCTATCAATTTGCCCTTCTGCCTGCCTTTTGTCATGCGTTTGTTTACTTTAAGGAATCAAAGGTGTCGCCTGTTGCTCATCTTTTTTCTGGCCTCGTTTGTTTGTGAGCAATTTCTTTGTTGTTTTCTTTTTGTCTGGTGACACTTTTAAAAAATTCAAAATCTGCGAGACGCGACCGCAAAAACGTTTTAGTCGCGACTCGTTGCGCCACTCGCAGTCGCAGTCGCAGTCGCAGCTCCAGCAATCGCATTGAATTTAACTTGCTTTTGCGTCATTTTGTAATTCTTCCTTTTTTGTTTGTTGTTGTTTGTCCTAAATCTAACGGCGTTTTCTCTTCCTTTTTTTTATTTTGCATTTTCAATTGCTTCGTTTGCGCCATTTTTTTTTTTGCAAGCGTTTCTTCCGACGCGGAAATATTTTTTCGCCACGCATTTGACTTTTCAGATTTTATGCAGCGCACGCCCTGAACTCTGGCCTCCTCTCGTTTTCCACTCTGTGGCTAGCTTTTTTTCAATTTGACTATTTCCATTTTCCATTTTGCCTGCTCGTTTTTGCGGTGCTTCGATTAGATTTTTTCCCCTATATAAAATCGGCGCTCTCTTGCCGACAGTGTCTGCGATTTTATAGAGCATTGCATATTTTTTCTATTCCCCATTTTCTATTTGCTTTTCGCTACTCGCTATTTGTTGTGGGAGCTGCCAGTGAAGCGCAGACAAGCAGCAGACAGCCAGCGTATATGTCAGGTGAAAGTCCTCGCTGTTTTTGTTTGCTATTCGCATTGGTGTATTCTATTTTCTATTTTGTTGTCTCGTATGATATGTTTCTATTTCTAAACGCTGCGAATAATTCATTCATTTGTTGCATATTCCAGCACATATTTTTTGCTCATGGCTTTTGATTTTTGATATAGATATATATGTATATGCTCATATATATATATAGAAGTGCATGCAGCCGAGTGGTTTCTGACTGCTCGTGGCTTTATTTTGTTTATTTTACGTTTAGATGCAATTGCCAGTTCGTTTGTCATTCACGACATTGACCTTGAACGGGATTTTTGTGGGTTAGCACTTCTATTTACCAGTCTTGTTTATTTTCGACAGGCTTGGGCGATATTTTGTTTTATTTATTACTATTTATTTATACTTTAACCTGTCTGTTTTGCTTTGCATATTTTTGTATTGCTCTGAGTTCAAGAGAAAGGCTGCAAATTTATATTGATCTCGTTTCTCATAATCTTTCAGCTTTTGCACTAGCTTCATGGATTCGTGCTTCTGATACTCTAGCCATGAATAAAGCTATGTATGGTTATATGGTTAGAGTCACCATTCAGACTTAAAATAATAATATTTGTATCTTCATAGATAAGTCTATATTGACTAACTCTCCCTTCAGATTATTGAAATTACTATATTTTCTTTTCTCCAATGAAAAATCTTCCTTGTAGACAACTCAACAAACTTACGAGATAATCTCAAGAGTATTAAATCATTAAAAAGGGCCAACAAAAACGTCTCTAACTATATCAAAAACAAAATTCAAATTGAAACTCAGCTCATACCTCGACTCACTAGACTCTCAGCCAAGCAGTCTACTTAGGCAACCAAAGACCTATTGAACCGAGTCTAGACTAAAAGTATATCAAGTATCCTCTTAGAATTTAGCTGTGATAATTCCTCTTTCTTCTCAATGTTTTCAATGTTCTTTTGTCATAGACTTACAAAAAAAAAAGAGTTTCCCTTGTGATTAATTTTTCTAATAGGTCGATAATTCAAAATATAAAAGTATTTTATGACAAGACTCAACTCAATTCTTATAGAAGAGTTACCTGATATTTATGATAATTAAGAACTCAATTCTTATAGAAGAGTTACTTGATATTTATGATAATTAAGAACTGGTTAAAATAGAAAATCATTTGAGTCGTTCGTTTAGCTTAATGCAAATGGAGCACGAAAATCGTCAACGACCTGAAATCACGTTTTGCACTTGGGCAGATAAGCCCTGGAATGAAGGGGCAAAGGTTGTGTACATATGTATTCGACGGCAAATAATTTTTCTGATTTTTATTTGTTAGCTAAATAATTATTTGTATACAAATAACGGAATGCGTTTCACGGTATGCCGAGTGTTATGTAAAGAGTGGGCCATGCACTCGAATGTGAGTTATATGCGCATATATTTATACGGTAGTATATAGATTTATCCGCCTATGTGCTGCATATAATGTAAGCCCCGTCCTAAAATAGAATTAACAAAGAAGCAGAAAAATGCAAAAAAATGCAACAAATAATCTGTTAAAATAGGGGAATGTTTATATGCAAGTATGCGAGTGTGTGTGTGTGCTTGTTTGTTTAACTGTGTGTGTGTGCGTGTTTGTTCTGTGGGTTGAAGTTCGGGTTAATGCATAGTTCGAGCTTTTAACTAATTAACATTTAGCGGTTTGGCCTGCCCTCATGACTCAAACTTTGTTTTGTTTTTTTTTTCTCTTTAATATTAATTGAAAATTGTGTAAAATTAAAAACAAAAAAATGTGTTAATGGAGGGGCGGGGAAGGGGCCTAGAGTTTGTCCGCTCTTTTATTATTCATAACTTTTTACTATTGTTGTTGGCTGATTAATGCATTTTTCACACCACTTTTTAGCTTGTTTTATTAAATTGTAGAAAATCACAAAAATGTTTGCGTATCAGACTACATTTTTTTTTGTTTTGTTATTAATTTTTTTCTCTATTTGTCAGTTAATGAAAAATGCATTTCTCGGTGTCATACGATCCGCACAGTTGCTTTTTTTTTCAATATTATTATTATTATTATTTTTTATTCATTTGATATTTAATTTCACATTTGCCGTGGATACTTTTTATATTTTATTAATTTTTTTTAGCTTGCGTTCACGTTTGCTTGCGCTAATCATTAATTTATTTCACATCATTTTAAATATGCAATTAATTTTTGCACTGCTTGTTAATTACAAATAATATGTTTTTGCTTTTATTATCACTATTAGAATTGTTCGACCCGTGGACGTTGTGAACGCTGCAATTGCCATTGATTAACTGATCGATGGCCGAATTGAGTTCCTGGCCAAAAGGGCTCCACACGAGTACCGTATGTATGTGTGCATGTGTGTAGGGGCGTGGCACAGCTGTGAACTGGCAGCTGTCTCTCATTAACGGACTACGCAGCGATTTGTGTGGCGCTTGCTTTGCATCTTCTCAGCATATTGAATTCCCAAGCCTGGATCATGCGTGCCTCAGGCTCAGACTCAGAATCAGGCTCAGGCTCGGGCTCAGACTCTGCCTGAGGCTGTGTCTCATATATTCAAATGGAGCTTCAGGTGTTTGCGCTGCCCAATTTCTTTCAGCTCGAATGATTTCTTTGATCAAGCTCACAGTTGCAAAGAACCAGGCGAGCAGCGCCAGATCGAGTTCATGTGAAGTCAGCTCGAAAAATATGTGCCTGGGGTAATCGAGCCTGGGATTATGTGAGCATTGTGTACAGGGCATGATATAACGGCTTAAGGTGCAATATTTTCTAAAAAGCTTCAAAGTGAATTTTCAGTTTTAAGTAGACTACGTCTAAGTATCTCTCCCTTCACGTACAAATATAAATGAGCCTAAGCAGCTGTTTCAGGTTAGCTCTCAACTGATCTCTGTCCGATGTAGAGCTCGTAGGGAATAAGAAGGCGCTTCTGATTAGTAAATGATAAATTCAAACTAAAATTTGATATGGATATCAAAATATAAGTAGGACTACTAAGAAAAAAACTTGGCAGAGGCTTATGTTGACTAGTTCATGTTCCGAAAATCTATTTATACATGTTTCACATAACTGTATTAGGATGATTATTAAATGTATATCTTAAGTTATTCTCAAGTATTACATGTATTCTAATTAAAACGAGTCTATTGGTTGGTTTTTTACTTATTGAATTAACGTTTTTTTTGTGTAAAGTCCCAATCATCTAAATGACAAGAGAATCACTTTTTATTTTTTTTCGATTTCACAGAATTTCAAATGATCGAGAACGAATATTGTTGAAGGGCGTAGAACTTTTTCGATTCATCGCAATACAAATATTTATATAATAAATTGTATATACACATTACTGTAAATATATATAAATAAATATACACAAGATATATAAACTTAATAAGGCTTTGTTAACGCATAAGAATCGAGATCACGAACTAGTTATAATTGAGTTGCCCGGCTAGCTATTTCAAAGCTAACTTATCTATTGACTAATGGCTCACATTCACCTGGCTACTCTTGCTTAACTGATACCAGTTGAGGATTTTATGAGCTCAAATTATCATTTATTTATATATAAAAAAGTATTTCAAAATTTGCCTAGCCAAATATTAAAAAAAAAATAAATGCAAATGTGGAACACAATTGCATTTTATAATCAATTGCATTTTATAAGACAGTTTATATTTAGGTAAATATTTTATAAATCTGATTTACTACTCTAACTGTAAATATCATCAGAGTCTATGAGGTATTCCCTTATCTTAACAAGTGCTCGACAACTGTTTCTGTACCGTCGGAGATTTTGTTATGTTTCGTCGAGTGAAAGGCGGAAGCTAAAGGACAATTGTGACCTTGATATTGAACACAAGTAACAGCTGATATGCACCCACACACCCACACACACACACACACACACACATAGAGTCACGAAGTACGTAAAGAACATTTATTATTTATATGCACACACACACACATCCACATTCACGAGCACACACACACACACACACACACACACAGCATACATTCAGAGGCGGCAAGTGTGTACGTGTGGCAAGGAAAACAAAAGCCAGCTGCTGCTGTGTTTGCTTCGGTTTCTTCTTAGCGGCAAAGCACGTGACGGCCAGCCATGCTGCATTAGACGCTCGCGTATCTTAAAGATGCACCAACACAGACACACATACACACGCGTACGCTGCTTGTGCGCTGCAGCAATAAATAAACACAAAGCGCGCAATCGAATCGAAAGGCAGCAGCCAGAAAAAGTCTAAAAGCGCGCACCGGAAACGGAAACCGAAACCGAGTCAAGTGCGAGTTCGAGTTTTAGTTTGTTTCCTTTTTTTGTTTTTTTTTTTTAGTATTTTTTTTCTTATTTCTTCTTCTAGCTGTTGCTGTTTTTATTGGGATTGCTACTTTTTATAAGCCTTGTCGCGGCGACAACAACAAAGACGACACGGACGACGCCAGCCGAAGACGCTGCGAGTTGTTTGTTGTTGTTGTTGTTGCTGCTGTTGCTGTCGCTGCTGCTGCTGCTGCTCTTGTAGTTACTTTTATTGGCGGCGTCTCAAGGAACATGTTGCGCACACAGAAAAACACACAGCTGAACTGAAAGACGCGCGCTTTGGCCCTGTAGAGCAGCGAGCGTCGAACGTCAAGCGTCGAGCGTCGAGAGTCGAGATTCGTTTCGTTTTGGAGCAGCAACGCGTACCGAGCCGAGAGCACGATCCGTCACCAATGTAAAAACTCAACTAAAGCGATGATGAAAAAATCTGAAACAATATATTTTTCGGGGGGTCGCACACACACACGCACACACACACAGAGAGAGAGATGCAAAGCAACGCAGCATCGACAGGCACGAGCTGGCTGCCAGACAGACAAAACGCGCACTAACACAGACGCAGCGGCTCTTCAAAACGCAGCAGCAGCAGCAGCAGCATAATGTAGTTGTATGCGTGTGTGTGTGTGTGTGTGGGTGGCGGCTTACTAAAGGCCGCCGCCGGCCGACACAGCAGCAACAACAACAACAACAACAACACTCAGCAAAGGGGCAAGCGCCAACACACACACACACACACTTTGAAAAATAAAAAAAAAGCAGCGGCAGCAGCAACAACAACAACCAACTAAACGGGCAAAAAAATGCCACGCACACACACTCACTCACTCACACACATAGACACACACAGACACAGACACTCGGCGAAAGGCAAAAAAAAAGTTTTGGTTGCATAGGCGGCGTCGCTGCCGGCGCTATTCAAATGCTGCGCTGTTCGCGACGGCTGCGCTGCCCGCGTCGCAGCCACCTGACAGAGCAGCGCCAAAACAACGATAACAACAACAACAACAACAACAAGCACTTGCCGTCAACATTGACCCAAACTCAATTTGGTGTGGGGCAAGTTTGGAGCCAACCGATGGGCTCTAAAAAACGCGCAAAATAAAAAAAAAAGTGGAAGTATTGTGTGTATGTATGTTTGTGTATGAGTAAAAAATTTAAAAAAGGGGAAGTTTTGCCCACGCACACAGACACATACACACACACACACACACACACACTCGCATAGACATACAAACGCACGGAATTTTTTCGCTGGCAGCTTCGTGTTAGCCTTTACCGCCCCCAAATTTGCCGGCCGCCCCTTAGTCAACCCCCCCGCCCACTGCCCCACACTTGCCGCCCCGTGCACTCGAGCCCAGACCATGGCATTTTTTCCATCATTTTGTTTTGTTCGACTTTGATGCCGTTTGTTTTTTATCATTTTATTTTTCATGTCGTTTGCAATTTGACTTTGCATTTTGGTTTTGGTTTTGGTTTTTGGCGGTCTAGCGAAGTGGAGACAGTGGGGGGAGGGGGACAAGTGTGCAATAAATTAACTAATTACGCTGCAAATAATTGCTATTATAATTGCAATTATTGTTATTGTCACGCGCTATTTGTATAATAGAATATTTGACAGCGCATAAAAGTAGGCAATAGTTTTTTTACTCCGACGCCGCCGCCGCAGCTAGCAGCCAGCGCTGGTCACACTGCAATATGAAGCGCAGTGTTGTCAGGCGCCGGAGCACTCTATCAGTCTAGCAGCTCGAAAGCGTAGCGCAACTGAAAAAAATGTTTCACACACACACACACTCATACACGCACACACTCATGCCCACACAGAGCCACGCAGCGCACACCTCAGTCAGCCTCTGTCCTGACCTAAGCCACCGCGTGGCTTAACTGCCAGCAGTCTCCACCGCTCACTCTTCGCACTCCCCACTCCACAATCGCCCTCTCACTCACTCACACACACACAAAGCGAACTCCTTCCGCTGCGCTGCAGCCGTCGTTTGTCTGCTGCTCGTCGCTGCTATTCCTAAGTTGTTTTTTTTTTCTTCTCCCAGCTGCTGCTGCTGCTGCTGTGGCTGCGACTGCGGCTGTGGATGCTGCTGCTGCTGCTGCTGCAACCTTGCCTCGACTTCTACTCCATACGCTTCAGCTGCTCTGCTCGCCCCGCTCGTATTTTTTTCTATCTTTTCGTTTCTGCACTTCTTCCATTTCCATTTGCTGTGCATTTTTTCCACGCAGCCTCCCCTTCGGCATTTTTTTTCGTGGCCGCCTTGTCACAGGAAACAATTTTTTCCATTGGCTCGTGCCGTCTCGCTCGCACGCCGCACTTCTGACCCGCTCAAAAACGGCATTTTTTGCTGTTCCGTTTTGCCTTTGCGTTTGCATTGCCGTTGCCCCTCCTGCGGCTAGTTGCTGTTGTTGTTTTTGTTGCATTTGCGATTGTGTTTGGTATTTTGTGTTTGGATTTGTTTTTAGATTTTGCTTTTTAGTTTCATTTCAATTGAACTTCACGCCAAAAAAAAAAAAATCCGTAGAGTTGCCATTGAAAAGGGTATATATATTACTAATGACTGTTCTTAGTGATATAGAATTGGGTTAGGCAATTTAGATGGACTACTGTTGCAGAGCTTTGGGTATATAAAAATGGATTTCAGTTTGTAATCAAGTTTGTAATAAAGACTCAGCCTCAAATACACGAATAGTCAGGGTGCGTATTTATGGCAGCTCGAATCAAAATCGGGCTATTAATAACAGCTTGCGAGGACGAAAAGGAATCAGCGCAGGAATTTACAGAACTAGAAGTATTGTAGGATAGAATCAGAAATAATTTAGTCTAGATCTGACAATTATCTTTGCGTTTACAGGCCCCATCATTAATTAAAATTAAATCTGAAACGCGCAATGCGGTCGATTGGTCAAAAAAAAAAAAAAAAATAAATAAAATAAAAAAATAAATAAAATAAAATAAAAAAAAAATAAAATAAAAAAATATATATATATTATTATAATAAAAATAATAATAATAATAATAAATAAATAAAAATAAAATAAATACAAATAAAATCTCATATTAATAAAATCCTTATTTGCTTTCGATCCCAATAAACCTCTTACACTTGTAAACCTAGCTGAATATTTATTGGATGGCTTACAGTTTCGTTTTGACGACAACAGCTGATCTTAATAAAATAAATATAAAAAAAAATATAATTAGCATAAAAAATAATTAAAAACAAAAAATAAAGATATAGCAGACATCTTCTTCTAAATAAATTTTACATGTGTTGATCAAAAGTGCTCTTTGATTCTTAGAGTTTTTCTAAAACATCCATTAATTCCGTATGTATGTATTTTCTTTATTTTGTTAAATTACATACTTTTCGAATAGCATACAACTCTACCTTTTACTTTATGAATAAGTTTACGGTTGGTTGATATGCCATCCAATCGAGTAGGATATATGTACATTTGTATATATGAAAAGAACCATAGTATAATGTATATGGATATATGCGAGTGTATGAAACATTTAAAAAAAATATAAATAAATATAAACTTAAAGAGCTAACCAATTTTTTCCATTCCCAGATCCCACAGCTGCATATATACCTACATATCATCAAACATCTTTTGCAACATTTTCGCATATCTATGCAAAAGAAAAAACGTTTTCACTTTTAGAAAAAGCTGTGGCAACATTTTCGTGTGTGAAAAATTAATTAACACCATGTGGCAACACTGTCAGTGGATTTCGATGTAATATCTCCTATTTCTTTTTTTCTTCTCAGCGTGTATGGTTGTGTTTTATGTGTGTGTGTGTGTGTGTGCGCGTGTGTATGTGTGTGCGCTTCTACGTTGTTTTGCATTTTGCTTTGGCTTGCTTTCTTTTTTTGCGTGTCACAGAGATTTTTTTTAGTTGTTTTGTTGTGTTGTGTTGGAGCACAGTGGACAGTAGAAAGCACACACACACACACATACAAACATTCGGGTTGAGGAGTGAGGGGGTGTGAGCGTCGGTGTGTCGGCTTTTGGGGCCAAAGCCCGCACATTTGCTATGGTTACTTGCATGGGCTTATTCCAATGCGTGACTGGCGTTTGTGGACTTTGAATACAAACAAAGCACACAAACACACACACACATAACTCTGTCGATGTGTGTGTGTGTGTGTGTGTATGCATATGTGCATTTCAATACGCATTAATAACTACGAATTCAATGCGACGCCCATCACACACACACACACACACACACACAGAAGAGTAGACAGCCCATCCAATCAAACACACACACACACACACACGCACTCACACTCACACACAGTGCGTTGACTGCGCTGCTGCAGCTGACGCCTAAAAAACGGCAACAAAAATATAAAAATCAAATTCATTCGCCTTTTGGCCGCCTCGTTCGTTAATTTCGCCCGTTGCTGTGCCTCATTCGCACCCAACCCAACCCCTCAGTCCCCGCACCACTCACGTCTATTCGTTCGTTCAAAAATTGACGGCAAAGCGCTGCGCCAACAAGTATACAGAGTGCGGCACATTTGTCAGACGCCAAACTCAAAAATCAAAAACAAAAAAATATTCTATATTTTTATTTCTATTTCCATTTTTTTGCCTCGGCCTCTAACATTTTCGCTTTTGATGGCAATTTTTTTAGTGTTTAGTTTTTGATTTTTTTTTTTTTTTTTCGCTTTTTGTCAGTTTTTTTTGGACGTATTTTGTTTGTCGGCCGCAAAGCGTTTTTCCATGAATTTTTCATCCATTTAGCGCGGCCATTGAGCCATTTTCATCGCGCTTAGAATTCATTGATACTTTCACAAATTGTTTTCCCATCAGATTTTTTACACCAATCTCGGCGGCGTGACATTGAATTCTCCCGAGTCTCGCGCAAATATTTAAAGTGATGTTTGCTTTTGTTTTTGTTTTTGAAAGGATTTCACATCTGACTTTGAATGACTGAAGCGGAAGGTGGAACTTATTTGGATTCCATTTGGAAATATTAGGAAATGTTGTTCTTATACTCTTTATAGTAATACAATATATTTCAAAATGATGTGGACTGTATTAGGAAATGTCCCTCCATTCTTCATAGTAATAAAATATTTTCATTTAAAAATGATTTTTGGTTTGATTTTTATTAAAGCTATTGATATAAATTGTTCATTATTGAGTTCTATTTTGTATATCTTTCTATATAGAATTCTATATGCAATAGTTTAAACTAGTTTTCAGTCACCTTTTCGCAAAGAAAAAATGATAGCGTAATATAAAGAAAATGAACATTTGGTGGTTCCAAAGAACAAAAGACTGAGTAGAATCCTCCTCAATTGCATTCGTTTGATCTCCGAGACGACTTCAATGAAAGTATAGGCATATTTATATATCTCAAAAAGTTGTCAAAGAATTTCTAATGTAAGTTTCATAAAATCTTTAGTTCGCTTTATGAAAATATGCTTCAACATCAACAGAGGTACAAGTTAAGTACTTCGTGCAATCGTCTTACTTTTGAGCCAGTTGCCAATGCTACGAGAAAAAAGTATCACCACCTGATGTGGAAAAGAATTGTATGCGTGCATTGTATTCTGCCCATATGGTTTATGAGATTGCTGCCGAACCCAATCAATCCTACTCAATCAATATCGTACCCAGTCTTGGTACGTTCGCAATTCCACACTCCATAAAGAGCTCCAACTGCATGCAGAAGAGCACAGTGGAAGGCATTCATGCAGATGCAGCGAAAGATTGCCGAGACCCCTCAGTCTGTTCGCATGAAAATGAGTCTCTGCATGAGCTTTAAGCAACCAAATCGTCTGTACGACTGCCTCCATGTAAAGTCCGTAAACTGAGTTATGGAGGCTCACTCTAAATAAATTACCCATCCATTGTTAGGCCACTAAATGATGTACAGGTAATTGATAAATAAAATAAATAATATTATATCCAAAACATCTGATAGTTGCCGCTGGTCATGCGATATATATCGTATTAGCTCGGCAAAGCAATTGCAATCAAGAAGCTATCAAATAACAAAGCAACCTCAGCTGTGTTCGACGTTCAGAAAATAAAATAATACAAATATTATCTGTTTTCGAGCAGTCCGGCAAAGTCTTTCTTCTATTCGGAATTATTAGCTCACTAACTATATAGCGTGAGTGCGAGTCGGAGTAGAACGAAGAGGAAAAGCAAACATTCTGCGAAGCAAAATTTTGCTGGAAATACATTGGCCAGGCAGCTGACTCAATGAGGAGTGACAGCTGATTTGCTCAGCGCACACAGTTATATATCCACACACACACACATACGTCTATGAGTGTGTGCTTGAGTATCAGAAGTTGCGATAACCGAGCAGAACAGACGACCAGCGCTTGGCGTGTGCGGCATTTGAAGTTGGAACCTAGTCGCTGCCACAACACGCCGCAATGCAGGCCAAGGACCGTCTGAGGCGCGAGTACAGCTCGTTCAATGATCTGAGCAGGCAGTTTCGCATGTACGATGAGCAGTCGATAGACTCGCTGCTGGACGACCGCCTGCGCATCCACATGAATCCCAATGGCAGCGACGACATGTCCCTGCAGCGGGATGACTGCTACACGCCCATCTACCCCGCGGCTCACCCGCAGTCGCCGCTCCTGCTGCTGCGCCAGCACAACTTCAAGCTGAGGGCCTACTACTCGAACGTGGGCAACTGCGTGCAGTGCAACAAGCGGTGAGTATATTCACGTGGCACTCGCACGACACTCACATGAGTCGCTCCGCTTGCAGCATTCGCTTTGGTGTGCCTAGCCTGAGGTGCCGCGACTGTCCGCTGCGCTGCCACACGGAGTGCTCCAGTCAGCTGACGGTCAACTGCATTCCCCAGCCGTTGGCCAGCACGAAGCGGGGCCATCTGAGCGACTATGTGCCGCACGTGGCGCCCATGGTGCCGGCGCTGATCGTGCACTGTGTGACGGAGATCGAGGCGCGCGGCCTGGAGCAGGAGGGGCTCTATCGCGTCTCCTCCACCAGGGACAAGGTCAAGCGCTTGCGGCACAAGCTGCTGCGCGGCAAGGCGACGCCGCACCTGGGCGACAAGGACACGCACACACTCTGCTGCTGCGTGAAGGACTTCCTGCGCTCGCTGGAGCGACCCCTGATACCCATGTACCACAGGCCGGACTTTGTGCTCGCCACGCAGCTCAGCGACCCGCTGGCTGTCGAGGAGCAGCTCTATCTGGCCATGGTGGACCTGCCGCAGGCACATCGCGACACCCTGGCCTACCTCATGCTCCACTGGCAGCGCATCGCCGAGAGTCCGGCCGTGAAGATGTCCATCAACAACATAGCCGTCGTGTTCGCGCCCACGCTCTTCGACGACGTCGACTTGAATCTGAGCAACATTGTCCTGTGGCAGCAGGTGCTGCGTGTCCTGCTGCTGCAGTCGGCCGGCTTCTGGGCGCAGTTCCTCGCGGTGGAGCCGCCGCTGCCAGCCAGCTCGCTGGACGATGACGAGTGGAAGCGTGAGAACTACCATTCCTCCAGCGCCCACTGGCAGTCTGTGAAGACCTACTTCCGATCCATGGTAGGTTTGTATCAATATGAGCTTACTCCCATTTGTTTCCATATCTGATTGCTGCCCTTTCACAGGTTAATCTCGCTGACTGAGTCCAGGTCAATTCAAGTTTGTTCATAGCTGACTAATTCATAGCATAGACTAGCCCCGATATATTGTTAGCTTGTTTTGGTTAGTTGTAATTCGAGCACTAAGGCAAATAACACACACAGACACACACACACACCAATATCACAGCTGTTTCTAACAGGCATAGTTGACCGCTGAGATGTGTGAAATAGTGAAAACATCAGTTAACAAGATATGTTTGGGGATAGTAAACACTTGTTCACAGCTCTAAAAGAAATATGGTTCTTAAAAATATTATTCACTCTGTCCTTGAATTCATGCCATTCAGCAAAATATGAAAAACTTTGTTCACAATATTTAAAACCCTATTCAGGCTGATTTTGAGAGTCGCAATTAGAGAAGTTCATAAATATTAGACTTAAGAAAATCTCTTAAGTTGATTTCTTTTTTTGAGCAATGGAAAATATAGATCTTGGATGATTTGCTGAGTTCACTTAGCATTGAGCTTGGTAATTTATCTTCGAGATGATATCCAGCAAAATATTATTAGATCCTACAAAAAATCATTTTTTTTTTTTTTGAATAAATTTTACAGCAATTAACGTAACTTTTTTAATGAAACATTTAAAGATTTAATATAGTTTACAATTGAGAATCGATGTCATAACATAATTTTGCTGTTACTTTAAATAATTGTTTCAATTTGAAAATTAAGTTCCGTTTTCAAGTTACTTCTATTTTACGATTTTGGTAGATAAACAACATGAACTGAAAGAGTTTACGTTTGTAAAACTTCAAATTCTATTGAAAAGAGAACTTTATAAACAGAAGAAATCATAAAATGAGTTCAGTTCTTGAGCAAGGAAAAATAGAACTATTAAATGAGCTGTTAAGAGTCGATATCCAGACCATGAAATGGATGCCAAAAAAAAAGCAGCAAACTTATATATAAACATATAGATATATATATTTTTATAAGGAATAAATATGCCATTCATAAACTGTTTCAATAAAAATAATGTGCTTACATTTAAAAATTAAATATTTTATTGCAGTTAATCCATGTTTAATTAAATTTTTGAAAAGTAATTTCGATTTATAACATATTTAAGGCTCTTATAACTTTTGTCAGGCTTTAAAAGCTTTAAACTGAAATTGATAAAACTCTGAGAGGCATCGTAAAAAAAATTTTATAAAATTAATAATTCGCTGGAACATATTTGCGGCATGTTGATTATTGATGTTATTTGAAGCAGCAAGGAAAACATCAACTGAATAAATTTGTATATAAATAAATAAGTTGCCCCAAGCGTTAATACAATAATAAAAAATTAATAAGCAAAAGTTCTAAAAAAAAAAAACCATACACACACACACACACACGCACACAGAGCTAACTAGTTGACGTTTTAAAAACCATTTTCGTAGGAACTGGGAAAAAATGCGCATGATTTCATGCAATATGCAAAATACAAGCAAAACAAAACAAAACACTTGAATGCAACGGACGAGTGCATAAATAGACACACACACACACACATACACACATCAATGCATTGGCAAAATAATGTGCACATAATAAAATTAAAAATAAACAAGTTTCAAGCTGCAAGAGTGCGAAGGAGCGAGATGAGAATAGCTGAGCAAGCAGGACAGCTGCCACAGATTAAAATTCTGGTATGTGTGTGCGTGTGTGTGTGTGTGTATGTACAGTTGCTAACCGCACTAAAAATGCATGTGAGGCATGCTTGTTTCGGTCGATAGAGGGCGACACGCGTTAACATTAACCAAATGCTAATGCTAAAGGCCGCTGACCAACACAAACACGCACACACACTCGTACGTACGCACACACACGCACATGTAGGGGCAATGGCAGCGCGCTGGGGCCACCAATACGCGTTTCAGAAAAATTGCAAAAAGAAAATAAAAAACAAAAACACAAACAAAAAATAACAAAAATCAACGACAACAATAAAAATAAATATAAAAATAGTTTACATAATTCATGCATTATATCGGATAAAATTTTAATACCGGCCAGCCGTGTGCGTGCGTGTGTGTGTGTGTGTGGGGGCCGCGCTGCTTGGCAAAAAAGCGTTGCCTACTTGGGGGCGCGCGTTAAAATTGTTTAACAAATGGCACGCGCGCAATGTACGTGCGTGTGCGTGTGTGAGTGTGTGAGTGTGTGTGCGTGTGCATGTGCGGTGGCTATGTGTGTCTGTGTGGCATGTATGCATAATCGCTTGCAGTTTTTACTTTTTTAGACTTTTTAGCCTATTTTTATTGTTAATTAAATGAGGGGAATTACCGACAACAAGTGCACATGCGTGTGTGTATGTGTGTGTGTGTGTGTGCTTGTGTATGCAGAACGAGAGTGCGCTAAACTTTTTTTTAGATTTTCTTTTTTCGTTTTACTTTTGTTTTCTTTTTTTGGTTTTTGTGTTTTTACTTGCCTAACGTGGCAAAACATTTTGCGCTCGTTTTTCGCATGTAATTTTACTAATTGATAGTGTGAGCTATTTGAGCAGCCTATACGCCCCCTTTCGGGGCATGTCCAGTGCCTCGGCGACTTGGCTGTGCGTGTGTAATTGTGTTAGTGCACACACAAAGCTGGCTGGGCAGCTGAGTGAGTTGAGTGAATGCAAAAACCAAAAAAAAAAAAGGGAAATGCGTTAAAAAAAAACACGATAAATGTAACTAAAAAATTGCTGTGCAAAATTATAAAGGGGCATTACGCGTGTTGGCTGGGGAGCTGGCGCCGAAAAGGCAGCGACAATTTAATGCTCAGCATACATACACCCACCGTTACACACACACACACACACATACTTGATTCAGTCGCATGGACGCAGAGACCATTTTCGAGCGCATTCCAGTTGATTCTTTATTCTTTTTTTTTTTTTTTTTTAATTTATGGAAGCGCTGTCTCCCATATTTTATTTTGGCTAAATGGACGTAATTAAGAGTTTTTCAAAAATTTTCAATAATATATATATAGTTAGCAATTGTGATTATTAAAAAATAATAAGGAGAATCAGTAAGAAATTTCAGTCAGCCCACATTCAGTTTCGATTGCTACATCGATTTCTCGGGGCAGCAAATGAAGATCATAAAGCTTTAACGTCTACCACCTGCCCATACGCTCACACATCATTTTTCGACCAACAAAAAAGTGCAAAAATAACATTTGCCCCTCCTCTTGCATAGCCAAAAAAAAAAAAAAAAAAAAGTAGAAGAAGGGAAGTGAGAATGCAGGCCAGCGCACACTAACATGATAGGCTGGCTGCAGCACTCACACACACATACACAGAGAGAGAGTAGCACTCACACAAATGCGCATGGACATGTGCATGCTGTGTGCTGTATGGATACGTAGATGTGTGGCCAGTCAAAGGCATTAAAGAAGACTAAAAAAAGTAGTTGCTGCTGCTGCTGCTGCTACAACGCAGATGCGAGTGCCAAGTGAAGTAATTCCAATTGAAGCTTTAGCTGCATTGGCAACAACAACAACAGCGGCGAGCACAACAAGGAGACTGCCAAAACAGCACTGAAAAAAAATGCCAAGTGTGGGTAATTAAAAACGTAGCAGCAGACCAGCAGACGCTTTTGAGCGTAGA
This sequence comes from Drosophila navojoa, assembly GCF_054131105.1. Taxonomy (NCBI): domain Eukaryota; kingdom Metazoa; phylum Arthropoda; class Insecta; order Diptera; family Drosophilidae; genus Drosophila; species Drosophila navojoa. The sequence goes on along the minus strand of NC_142890.1, from coordinate 27,448,487 downwards.
AACGCACTAATTTCCAGTAGTGCAGCTTACACACGCACGCACACAAACACACACGTAAGCACACCAACTCATACTCATAAATGCATATGTGTGTAAGCTGCAAAAAAAGAAACATAAAGTTGACACACACACACACTCGCGCACAGCAACTGTGAATTCACTCGCACGCAGCGGCAGCTGCAAAAAAATTTGCAGCATACTTTTAGGCATGCTGCTATTTCACTTCGCCTCGCACAAATGAACACCTCTTCAGCCCGGCCGTAGCTGCTGCTGCTGCTGTTGTTGTTGTTGTTGTTGCTATTGTTGCTGGCTTTTCAGCAGCGTCATCAACATCATCAGTCGCCCACCCACACACACATACACACACACCCACACACACACAGAGTCTCGCTCATCAGCGCACGCTGCTGTTAGCTGTTAGCTCCGCACCACAATTTGTGGGCGTTCTGGGTGTGGCATATCTGGCCGACATATCATTCGTCCAATGGACAACAAAATTTCGTTATTGCTGCTGCTGCGGCTGCTCCCAACAACACGAAAAACAGCAACAATTTTCCACAAATTTTGTTTTTTTTTTTTTTTTTGGGGGTTTTTTTGTGATTTTTGTTGTTCAATTTACTTTCATTTGTTCGATCTTCGTTAACACACTCACACAGGCACACGCAAGCACACATATACACATGCGCATCTGTATATGAGCTAAAGCAGCCTTCAATTTTTTGCCAGTTTTATAGGTGAGTAGAGTAATATCTGATGGCAGACTCCGGTTAAATATAGGATCTCTCCTATACTTTAAACTTTAAATTCAATCCAAGTGTATATAAATTCGTGTTTCACATAAGTTTTCAGCTTTTCTTATCCAGCAAATCTTTGCTGTGTTTTGCTTACGCAATTCCTACAAATCGCAAACCAGTTAAATCTCACTTTTTATAGCTAAATATCATCACCGTCTCATGAGTGCCTCTCAATGTCAAGGAATATTACGACTTTCAGCTCAACCTGCTGTCCCAATCTTTGCATTATCCCACGCATATCATTCACTCGACATACGCAGCATAAATCTGGCAATGCCACCTGCCGCAGGTCAGCGGAGAATCAAAAAACCAAAGAGAACAAAAAACAAGTGAAACCGTTAAAAACAATAAGCTCAATTAGCTGCAATTAACACACTGCCGAACACACACACTCACGCAGAGGGCCACACACTTGCAGGTCGATGCATAATTGACATTTTATGAGCAGCATCTGTTGAGTGTCATTAATGCCGATTTCTGTCCAGTTTCGGTCAAGTGTGTTGGCTGATGCTCGAGCCGAATGAGATGTGGGAAAAAAACGCGCTTGACATGACAAGGGCGAGCGGGGGACGAGGGAGGCGGATCGAAGAAGACAGGCCATACGATGCGGGCCCAGAGAACCAGCTGAAATTCGAAACTTTTCTGGGCCAGGCAAATCAAGTGGAAAATTGTAAACAAAAGCCGTCGCGTCGCCTCGCTGGCCGTCGACTCGTTGTCAACACTTCTCTGGGCCAGGCCGACGGCCAAAATACGTTTAAGCCTCAACTTAACCGGTAAGTGCAATGCAAATATCAGACGGCGTACAATGAAAGCGGCTGCCACCTACCTGCGGGCACATTTTGCATTGATACTTGCGTCCACTGCCTCCGGCCGGTGCGTGGCCACCGCCAGCGCCCACGCCCACGCCCGGCCCGCCCATTTTGCTGGCATTGATGGGCTGCGGGACGACGAGCAGCGCCGCCGCCGAGGCAGCTGCCACCGCATTGTTGTGATGGTGCGCCGCGGCTGCAGCGGCCGCCGAAACGTGATTGCCGTGATGCGAACCGCCGGCCAGGCTGGAGTTGCCTCCACCCGGCCCGGAGCCGGAGCCGTTGACGGCGCTGCCAAGTCCCAGGCTGCCTGTGGAAGAGAAATCGAATCGAATAAATCAATATAAATCATTAATATTATTCAATACTATATAAATTAATATTAGACAGTACTGAAGAAAAGAGAGTCTGATATGAAATTTGATAAATAAATGCAATTCTTTTATCTTGCATAATGGGCCCAATTAAAAAATAAATATAGAACATGAGCATTAAATAAACGTTGTCAAAGCCTAAGTAAAATTAAAATTTAGTTTAATTTGCTTAATGTGATAATCACTTTGCCCCATTCGGTATCCTACTATGCAGAAAGCAGAATTAATAGATTTATATTTTTGGTCCTTTATCTATATTATGGCATTGAATTAAAAAAGTAAGGTGGAAAAATTCAAATATTTATTATTTGATAAAAGAAACACAAAATTAAATTTGAAAAAAAAAAATTAAATTTCATAAATTTTTTATTTAATATAATCTCATTTTTTAGTTTTTAAATTATTTTTTTTATTAGTTAAAACATTACACTAACAATCTGTGCTTTAATTTTTTTTTTGATATCCTCCAACAGTTTGGATTCTATAGGCTAGCAAACTTTTTATGAGGTGCTGGTTGAAATAAGCTGTGAACCACTATAAGTATATATTTATCTCAATATCAGCAATTTTTCGTAATCAGTAATCAGTAAAACTTGACCAATCAATATTATTAATACTGAAATTATTTAGCCTACAGCCAGAAATAAACTCTTGCAATCTTTTTCTGTTGAGCTATAAGTTTACTTATATATATATTTACTTTTCTCTAAACTTCCACTTAATAAAATATTAATTAATGAAATACAAGCAATCCATTGATAATTGTAATAATAATAATAGTTTCATATTTTTGTAATTTATATATTAATAAAATAGAAAAGCAAAAAATTCATTTGTCTAGCTTTTGCATTTGTCTAAAATTGATCGGCTTTATTTATTTGTAGTACTTATAAAGTATAGTCTTAGTATAAGTATATCCTAAGACTATATTTTTTAAATATATTTTATAAAATATAAAATAACCTCTTCTAAATGTAAATGAAGACACTCAAAATATAGCAAGATACAAAAAAAAAAAAAAAAAAAAATTAATTAAATAAACAAAAATTAATAAAAGAGATTTGACTACAGCCCTCTACGCGATTCAAACAAGTTCCTACAAGAGCTAACTCCTAATTATATTATAAAATATTAATAATAAATATTCTGCCCCACCAGCCCCTATAATATTGCACTATTAATACATTTACTTTAAGCTGCAATACGACATAATATTTAATAACTGCTTATACTTTCATTCTAAGCTCTATGGAGATCCCTCCCGCTCTTTGTCTCTCTCTCCCTTTCTCTCCCTATCTCTTTCTAAGAGGCATTCTCCGTGCCCATGCCAAGACCTATGTCAAGTTATTCAGTCTTCTCTCACGTTTCAAATTTATGTTGCGTAAAAAATAGCAAACATCAAAACGAGAGGAGGGAGAATAAAAAAATCCATTAGAAATCTTGTTGACAAGTGTTGCTGGACCTTAAAAGGGAAAAACTTAGACTTGGGATCGTAAGACTTACCTTGGCCGGCGACCGCCGCATGGTGCTCCAGACGATTGTCATCCAGAAAGTGACCTGCAATTGAGTTGTTTGCTTCAGTGGCTGTTGAATTGTGTCAGCCGTGGCGCCATCTAATGTGGCCACGGCTGTCAGTCGAATCGAATGGAGTCGAGTCGCGCTGAGTCGAGTTGAGTCGAGTCAAGTTGACTACAAGTCATGCCGCGCGTTCCGTCCGTTGAAGTTGCCGACGTTCACTCACGTCAGCTTGCCGCCAAGCTGCCAACTGCCACCTGCCAGCTGCCCCCTGGCCCCTGCCTCCTGCCTCCTGCCATCGGGCTGCTTGCCCCTTTGCCACTAGGCAGCTCCTCTAATTAAACTTGGCCGCTCTGATTGCCACTGGGAAATCGCGCTCGAGTTGAGTTACAGTTTATGTGAAAATAGTTTCACATTTTTTTCTTTTTTTTTTTTTTTCAAATAGTCTTTTGATGCCTCGCTTCTAGTCAGCGAGCCATCCAGCCATCCATCTATCTACCTTTCTATCCATCCATAATTGAGTGCCCAGTGCATTTGCGTGCAAAAATTGTGTGAATTCGTTGATGAGCTGGAATCGACGAGGACTGGGGCCACTCGCTGGCGTGGATTAGCGGTGCAGCCGAGGGCGCCCTGCTGGCATGTCAAAAGCTTTTCTAATAGAACATTTGCAGACAATCGCTGGCCCCGAATTGCAGCAAGGCCTACTCAAGTTGTTCAACATTTTTAGTGTTAATTACGGGCGGGCGAATGGCGCCAGCCTGGCAAAACTGTCCAAACTGAATGAACGATGGACCACAAGCAGCCTTACCAGCACGATACACTCGAAGAAATTAATCGGACATCGCGAGCACAGAAAAATGAACAGATCAATGCGATGGAATATAAAGCGAGTGCCTAATTATTGTATTTTGTATATTTTTTATATTTTATTTATTTAAATGAAATTATTCCTCGTCTTCTAGTCTAGGCTTCAAGTGTAATCAATACTAAAAGCAATATTTTCTTTTTTTTTTTTCATAAATAAAATGTTTATAAATGATATACTAATAATTTTTCAAAAATTATTATTATGATTATTATTATTTTTTGATATTTTTTTTTAATTTATGTTTTATTTTTTTTATTTTTTAAATATTTATGTCAATAATTTTTTTAGAATCGGTTTTAAAATATTTTTTTTTTTTTTTAAGAGAAAATATTGATTTCTTTATCTCGGAATATTTTTCATAAATTCCATTTAAATATATTTAGGATATTTAGAACATTTCATAAAAATTCATAATAATTAATATACTATATTTTATTTCTCTCTCTATATATATATATATACATATATTTCTTTGAGTGTAGCAATATGGGCTACAACATGTTTGCGGCAGCCAGGCCTCGTCTTGGCCCAGTCTGTGAGTCATGGCCAGCATAGTTGAAGTCGTTCGTATTGTTAATTTGTACAGGTAAAAGCCAACAGGCAGGCGCACAGGTAAAAGCCAATGCATCGCATAGATACATCTACATCTACATTGTTGGCCGCGATGTTGCTGCGATGCTTATCGCAGTTGCAGCAGCAGCAGCAGCAGCAGCAACATCAACAACAACAGCAACAACAACAACAATGTTATTGGCCAATTGCCTAGCGTTGACATTATCGGGTCGAGATCATTGCCGCCAACGGAGCTACTAGCCCGATATCGGACCCGTTTACCGCAAACCCTTTTTGGAGCGTGTTGCTGTCAATGTTGCCGCCGTTGTTGCTGTTGCACAGAGAGATGTTGTTTGCATTTTAGGAATTTATGTAAACATGTTGTAAGCAATTGTTGCTACTGCTCTGCCTCCTGCTGCTGCTGCTGTTGCTGCGCCTGCGATTCCCTCAGTTAAAGGTCAATCTTTCGTGGGAGTATCTGTTCGGTGTCTGTCCTTAGCTGAATGGAGCCTTTGTCTTGGCCAACAGCATGCCGCACGCGTGTTGCAATTTAACTTTTATATGCAACGTATGCATTTTTCGTTGCCGATTGCAATCTCAACTCGCGCGAGCTCTTTCTCCTCCCCCCCTGTCTTCCCATCATCCTGCCTTGGCATATCTGCTCGAGATTCGTGATTATCGTTTGTTGTTTTTGTGAGCAATTAATTAAGCGCAGGAGGCTAAGGAGCCCAGCCAACTGGAAAACTTGTTCGCCTGGGTCAGGTATTCCACGTTTTGGGGCAGGTCATTGCAAGTAGACGAAGTGGGGCAGAGGGAAGCGACAGTTCGATTCAGTTTAGTCCGCTGTCCGTACTCACCTTTTTGCAGATTATTGTGATGGTGGTGATCGTTCATTTTGGCCTGCAAAGCAACGTTAGTTAATCAATTATTGATCAGATATCAAATGTGGATATACTTGAGGTAGATGAAATATAGGGCAGCTATTTATATTGTTTCTTAAGTGAACTAAGAACATAGTTGATGATAACTAAATATACATATTAATATAATGCTTTGATATGAATGCTTATTATATATTTTTGTTAGTTTATTTATGACAATTTTTTGTATTCTAGAAATATTAATAAAATGTAATAAACTAAATAGATTATTAATTTAAATGAATTTATTAGTATATTATATTTGGACTATTTATAACATATACTATGAATTTATTCGTCGTTCGTTATGATACAGAACTCTAGTTGTGCGAATATCAATCGTATATCTCTCTGAATCCCTTCTTACTCCCTGATCAAGAGGTCTTCATTATTATTTGATAAGCTAGAAGTTTTTGGCGAGCTATGAGTTTCATATATACTGCATACTGAAAAGCCTCTTAGAAGGGACGACTTAAGAAAAACGTATAAACATATAAATTACCATAAGTATAAACTTTTTAAAGAGAACGTTTGACTGAAATTAATTGACAGGCATTTTAAAAACATATTGCCAAAATATGCCTCGAAGCATCGGGAGTCTGAACTATCTCACATAAAACATAAAATGATGATCCCTTTGTTTTCAAAGCATCTAAAATAATATTTTTATTTAATACATATAAACAATTCGAAATAAATGCCTAATAATAACAATTAACAATCCATAAATACAAAAAAAAAAAAAAAAAAAAAAAAAAAAAAAATGCCTGAAGGCTTTTGTTGCTCTGGCTTAACAAATTGTTATTTAGAATTAATTCTTGATAACAATAAATAAATAAATAAATAATAAATACAAAAAAAAAAATTAATAATACAAACAAATATTTATTATGCTTTAATGAAGTTTTCATTATGGATATTAAGCGGATTTTTCATACTATTAAATACAATTTTGATTTGCAATATCAAATGTTAATTACATATTTCATAGCTAATCGCATGAAAACTCAATCGCGAGCAACTGTCAGGAAAAGTAAATACCAGGCTAAACGGAATAGAACAACATATCAAATAAAGTAAACACCAAAATATGGTTTTGATTGTGCCAATGTCAAAATACATAAATAAATAAATAAGTCAACATGCATATATCTGACAAACCCTAAATGCTAAATGGAATGCGTATTGAAATTCCAAAAAGATAAAAATAAATTTATAGCGTGAAAACGTGAATACAAATTCTAAGCGAGAGTGCGGAAAAAATATGTTGAAAAAATGCAAAAATAAGAATAGAAATAAAAATAGAAAATGCCAAAAAACATTGTGAAAAATATGTAAGCTGCGGCTTCTGCTTTCGATTGCATGTAAATTGTGAATATGGGTTAAAAGCCTCGAGACTGTCTCATACTCTCAGTATCTCTCACTCCCTCTCTCTGCTATCTCTCTGTCTATCCTTCTTTTTCTATTGCCGTGCCAGACATGGCAAAATAAAATGATATACATATATATATCTGTGAGCATCGGGAAACCCCGTAAAAAGAGAAACTCGCGCTAAATAAAATCCGCGTCTGCTTTGGCCTAAACATTTTCGATATGTTTAGAAAAAGTAAAGCAAAGCTCTGGCAAAACAACAGCAATAAACAAATAGAGTTATTTGTATACAGTGTTGCACAGAGCAGCGAGTCTGAGGGGGGCGTGGTAGGGGGCATCGCGCGAATTTTAGGAATGTTTTTTGTTAGAGTTTTTTATTGCTATGGCTATTGCCGCTTTGTTTTTGTTGTTGCTGGCTTTGGAATTTTTATTTGTTTTGTATGTGGCATAGAGTGTAATGCCCACACAATCTATGGACATTTAACGGCACTTGCTTGCACCACTTGCACCACACTCACCTCGTACTCCTGCTTCAGCGACATCGGATGATGTTCGCTGGCATGCTGGTGGCTGCGCGGCGTCGGTGGCCAAAGATTGTAATCGCTAATATCCTTGGCATGCTGCTCGACATTAGTGGGTGAGAAAGAGAGCAAAAGGAAGATCAATTAGTATAACATATAGAGCAGATAACCACGGAGAATACAACCGCAAAAACTAAAGTGGAAAATTGTTGAATATATTTAATATCATTTACAAAGTTAAGCAAAGTATAGTCTAAGTAAGTATCTGTATTCTATAAAATAGTTTAGTTCAATTAATAAATACATATATTTCAAAATAAAAATCTCCTTTCTCATATGACAAAAAAACTTCTTAGTGCCTTGGTCATATTTCAATAGAATCAATTCAATCAATTGATTAAAGTTCAATTTTTTTAATATACATTCACAATTATTATCGCATTTAGCCGTAGGTAATTTGATTTTTAATATTTTTAAATACGTTTATGGAATTCAAAGTGCTTTAGTTCTCACGTAGCTTTTGACTTGTCCGAAATGCAACAATAGCAACAACAACAAATACTAAATATACATATACATATATAGATACGTAGTCTATGTGGCTGCATAGCAAGGGGAGTGTCAATTGAAATAGAAAACCGCGTTACACACTATCGAAGGTGTCAAAGCGACGGCAAAAGTGCGCCGGCTTTCGCTGCAGTGGAGCTAAAAACAAAACAACAAAAAAAAAAGAGACTAAAAAAATGGGTAGAGTAAAAAGTGTTGCATAGCGCAGGGGGAGTTGCCACAGCGTGTGAAATGCAGCAACGTGTGTGTGTGTGTGTGTATGTGTGTGTGGGAGTGGGAGTGTGACTGTGGTGTGTGTGTAAACCACGCAACGTTAGTTTTTGTTGCTTTATTTTGTATTTTTTTGTGGCAACAGTGTTGGAAAGCGAGCTGCGGAGTGTGTATGTGTATGTGTGTGCGTGCAACAACGACTAGTTAGTAGGTGGACAAACGAAAAAGTAGAAGAAATGTCTACAAAAAATGCAAACACAGTTACCCACACACACACACACACACACACCAACACACAACACCAACACACACACAGACACAGACACGCACAGCTAACGTGCGATGCTGCGTTGGCAGCTGCTGATGAAGATGGCCCAGACCCAGAGCCAGCGCCAGCGACAGCGGCACGAACGGAAGCTCTCTCTAACCAACACGCTAGCAAGCCAGCCAACGACAACAACAACAAGTTGATGATGAAGGCGTCGCTTGGCCCACGCCAGCTTCCGTCCAGCCGCCACGCAGCAGAAATGGAACAAAACGAAATTTCGAAAAAATTTCCCAAAGAAAAGTGGCAAAAAAAAAAGAGATGAAGAAGAAGAAGAAGTAGGAAATCAAATGGAATATTGGTACAGCGCAGCAGCAACAGCAGCAGCAGCGCTATCTCTCTCTACCAAGCGCACGCTCGCCCTCTCACTTCCACACGCGCACTGACCAAAACATTCAGAAGAGAAGGCAGCAAAAAAAAAAAAAAAAAAGCAGAAAATGGAAGCAGAAAAAATGGGAAAAAATTTGCTAGTGGAAAAAAATCAAAACAAAAAAATTTTTTTAACCCCTTCGCTGTGGCGTCGACGCCGACGCCGCCGTCGACTGCGCTTTGACCACTGGGTGGTGCAGTTTCTATGTCCAGCATGCTGTCTAGCGGGCAAAGAGGCAACAAAAAATTAGGCGGAAAACGTGAATTTTTTCGCAATTGCCGCCCCCAACGAACGAACCGCCCCCGCCCCCTGTCCTACCCAGCGCTCGACCAAAAGCCCAAGCGCGTTGTGCACATTGTAGCAACCTTTTGGCCATTCCAGACTTCCACTTTACATTTTGGGATCATTTTCTTTTTGTTAATTTTTTTATGTTGCTTTTGTTGTTTTCTTTTTTTTTTATTTAACTTATTTGGGCTTCATCTCTTTATGCATGCTGCGGCGCTGTCTGCTTCTATTGATTTTTTTCGCGCATTTAGAGACTAGCAAAGCTATATACTCGCGCGTGTGTGTGTGTGTGCTCAAATGTTTGACCAGTTGGACAAGCCCCGCCTGAGGTTAGAATTTCGTGGCTATTGTTGTTCTGGCTGCTGCTCAAATTTGCTCAACTTTATAGCAATTACTTTAAAAATTGAAGTTAGTAGCGGTTTTCGCGGTTTTTCAGGCAGCCATCTCCCCGCTCAGCCGCAACCCGCCCCCTCGCAACGGAATATCGTTTCGACTGGCCCCGTTAGTCAGTTTTCGCCGCATGCCCCAGCCCTGCTGCGCTTTAGCCTTTCAATTTTCACTTTTTCCCCTCGCATTCCATTTCTCGTTTCTCATTTTCTTTTCATTCTGTTGCTTTTCGCTTTTCACTTCAGCGTCACGTTGACTTTTTTCTAATTGAAGTATATAAGTATTAATTGCAATGCTTTGTTGTGAGGCGTGCTGTGGTTTAGGGTTTCCTTCCCGTCGCCCGTTGCCCGTCGCCCGTCGGCCGACCAGCCGACGGCCTCACTGATTTTTTAATTGGAATCTTAAAGTAAGGCTCGCAACGAATTTAACTAATGACTCACATTGTTTCCCAGTGAATCCGACAGGCAAATCTGATTTGTCTAAAGCAGAAGATTGTGTTCTTTCTCATACTCTTATTTACCCTTTTATTCAATATTTTTATAATTCTAATGATCGCTTCAGATTATTAACTCATATTGTTTCACACTGGATTCCAAAAGCAAATCTAATTTAGTTATATCCTTATGGAATCATTTGTATAATCATAAAATATTTTCTTTATCATTTTCTAATTTACAAATCTTGACAATTTTAAAAATAATATAAAAAGAAATTATTTTCATATATTAAGCAATTTATTTTCTATTTTATTAATTTACTTGTGTAGAATATTTCTTTTCATCTATGCCGCATTTTTTTATTTCTCAGACTGTATTTGGTAATATATGCAACACTACATTTAATATCCAGAATTTGAATTTATAGAATATCCAATTAGACATATGAGCACCTAAATATTGTTTATTTTATTGTTGTTTATTTTAGTTAGTCACACTTAAGGGATATCCTAAGATAAGTTACCTAAAGAAGTCCAAAATATATATACAACTTACATCAAACTTCCAACCTACATTCTTGTGAAGCTTAAAGGGAAGAGTTTCTTGTTTAAAGGGAAGAGTGTCTCACCAAAAACTCAAGATTCTTTGATTTAAAAGCTAAAATTGAAACCATCTATAATTTGTTTATAAATTTTAATAGAGTGACTCAACTTCATTACCCAACGTCAAGATTCGCACTTAGCAAATCTAAAATATGTAAAATTTGTCTAGAAAACTTCGAGAATATTGTTTTAGTTTTAGTCTTGGCAAATATTATACTTTATTTTGTTTATTTTACTATTACAATTAATTAGAAATATCATACTAATGCCCCACATAACAATTGAGTGCATTCCTCAGATCTCTTCAGCTGTTCCCCCAGATAAAGCCTTTAATTTGATAGAGGCAATTTGCCAGTTGCCTTTCTATTCGGAGTTAAGCGTTAATTAGTCAGGAATTGCGCACGCACCTGCTCGAAAGCAATTTCAAGTTGGGCTATTTCTCAAGCCAAGTTAAAGTGAAGAAAATTAAGTGCAATTGCGCTCCGAATTCATTAGAGAACTTTGCATAGGACGCTCGCGAGAGAGTCGCTCCTGTTTCACAACTAATTTCACTAATGCCAGTGACAGCAGGGGGAACTCGCTGATTGTTGACTGCGCGCTGATTGTGGAACTTTAAAAAATTAATTAACTGCGGATATCCTTTAAAAATCATTCGGCAGGCGTCGAAATTGCTTTTGCAAGGGCAAGGCACTCGTTAGCGTCCGCGGAGCGGAGGAGGAGGAGGAGAAGGAGGGGCAAAAACCTTTTCCAGACACTTTTTCTCACCCGCCGTTGTCCTTGGAGACAATCAATCTCCATTCAAAACAATCACGAAAAAGTGAAAAGCGAGCCATTGCAAAGCAGAGCGATTTCGAGTAAAAAATGAAATGAAAAGAAAATCAAAGTAAGCAAAAAATCAAATCTAGACACCAACAACAACAAAACGACAAAGTTCAACGCGCAAAGAAAAACTTGTTTACATCTTATAGGGCGAAAAATAAAAAATAAAAACGCATAAAATAAAAACACGCGAAAAATGCAACAACAAAACGAGAGCATAGAAAAAACTCCAAGAATTTTTTACTGCGTGGCACGCGATAGCAAAGCGCAGTCAAGAGCAAGGATATTCATGAAAGAAGCAGCAGAAAAGGTACAAAAAGTAAGAGCGAAAAAAATGCAAAATAAAAATGTGCGTTGCGGGGAAAAAAGGGATAACAAAAAATTGCAGGATGCTGCTCAAAGGACACACTCTTTTTTTTGCATTTCAGCGTCGCGTCTGCTTGTGCCGGGCAGAGGAGAAGGCAGCTGGACTTAGACTGGAATCGTCATGGGGAGGGAAGCCAAACAAGGGGGGAGTGGGCGAGGAGCTGAAGCTGGGGCAGGACTCGCGTCTCGTTTCCGTTCATGTGGCAGCAGACAGAGACGGTTTGGGTTTTGGTCAGTTGCCGACTGAAGTTCGAGTCGAGTGAAAGTGCAGCAGTGTGGGACAGCAGCCGCCCAAGCAGCTTTGAAACAGGAGTTGGAGTCCTTTGAGCAGAGCCGCAGCAGCGCTGGAATGAGCTGTCATGAAGCTGGTTCGCTGCTTGGTCAAGGTCCTTGCACTTGGCGCACACTTTTGACCGAGCCTACGCACAGCAACTGATGCGGCTAACAACTGTGCAAAGAGTGCATTAGTATGACTCAAGGAAAGCTATCGCTCGATAGATGTTAAATAGAGACTGTGTACTTTCCAAATACCAATTGTGGGTGAGAAAGGGGCAAGCTGTTGCAGTAACATCTGGCTTTAACGCTAATGAGCAAACTATAGAGTGTTTCTTATAACCGGATTCTACTGTATTTAGATCTTTGCAACTGAGCTACCTGAAAACTTGCTTTTAAAACTGAATATATCCAAGAAAGAATGAGTTTTTATGTACCTCCTTTGTAAATATCTATTAGCTAGGGATATTCAAAAATACATACACATATACATATATTATGATAATAGTATTCTCTAAAATATAGCTGCTAACTTTAGAAATGGGATTATTAGTTATTAGTCACCTAGCCAATTAGCTAGTTTCTCTATTACCGTCCTTCCCAATCACATCCAGTCGCTCTCACACTCCATCTCTCTCTCTCGCTCTCTCTTGCGCTCATTTAATTCACTTAGAGCGTCAACTTTTAGTCGCTTATTAATTATGAAGCGCTTCTTTCCTTTTCGCCTGTTACTCTACTTCTCGCCCTCGTGACGCCCACTCTGAGCACCGATGTAGTCCAACGCCTTCTCGGTGACTCCAGCAACTGCCAACTGCAGAAAACTTTGCGCAAAGTTCGCCGAAAATTGGTGGAAGGTAAAAAAAAAACCCGAAAAAAGTTTCTATTTTTTCTGTTCTCTTTTGATACTCGTTCAAGACGCATAAGGGGTATATGAGTTTTCCGCTAGAGATTTTGGAAACTGGTGTCAGATCTGATTATGCATTGAGTAAATGTGCTAGAATGCAGAGTTTATTAACTCCTTCACTGAGTTGGAGTAAATATTATTAATTTTGGTTATTTAGCCTTGAAGGTCTGGCCTGAAGATTTTCTGGGCTGCACTGAGATTTCCATTTTTGACTCGTTTCCAAGCACACGGTCTGATTCCCAACTATAGCCTCCTGCAGAAGTCTGCTAAGTTTGTTTCCTGCTCTCTATTCCATAATAAGTCCTACTGAATTGTTGCTGCGGAATAGCTGCTGCTCCCTAAACCTGAATAGACCCAACCAAGCTATGCAGCGATTCTGGATATTTACAAATTTACTATAAAAAGTCCCTTCGAGACTTACAAATTACCCAGCTCTATAACTTTTTTACAAGTGAAGATGGGAAAATTCGATAAATATAGATTATAATATATTAGGACTTTTTTTTTTATATTCAGCGATTCCACTTTCATTTTCGAAATAAAAGACTATAAGCTTTAGATAGATGTACTTGTATATCAACTATACATATTCATAACTTAAGCCTTAACCCCTTCATAAATTCAATATTAAATTCTGGACAGTGAGAGAGTATCGAGCAGTCGGTTTATTCATGTACAACTTTTTCTGTTTCTCTCCTGCTGCTGTCAGATAGTGCTCAACTGCCACGCCCCCTAATGGAGTGCTGCAAGTGTAGGATACTCACATCGACATTGCCATTCCACATGTAGTGCATGCCGACCGCAGTGCTGGGATCGTGATGCGTCTGTCCGGTCATATGCTCGGCCATCACGGCACTCATCCAATGGACCAGACCCTGGGTGGGATTCTGGCCCTGGACGCCGCCGATCGGCATGTTGACAGCGGCGGCAGCGGCTGCAGCGGCTGCCACAGCGGCAGCAGTTGCGTTGCTGTTGTTGTTGCTGTTGTTGTTGTCGTGAGTTTTGCAGGTGGCAGCAGCCGTTGATGGCTGCGCGCTGCCTGTTTCCGGTGGCGACTTTACGGAATTGGCGTAGTTTGCACGGCTCTGGGTCTGCGTCTGTGTTGCGGGTGGATTCAAATTAATTGCGGAACCGGCCTGGCTGGCGTCCACGGGCGGCGTTGGCGGCGTCGCTGGCGAGAGTCCTTGTCCAGGTCCTGCAGCGTTTGCTGCGTGTGAATTGTGCTGATTGTTGTTGTGGCTGTTGACGACTTCGTTGCCCGTTGGCCAGGCGTAGCCGTTGCCGTTGTTGCCGTTGTTGTTGTTGTTATTTTGGGGTTTCTGCAAGGGAGAACAAATCGTGTTGTTTTGCTTTGGTTGAAAAGGGTTTTTCTCATATTATTTTATATATTTTTTGTTGTTGCTTGCTGTTGTCCAAGCATTGAGCATGAAATATTAAATGATTTTTTGATGATTTACATATTGTTGTTGTTGTTGCCGGAGACAGAAAGAGAGAGAGAGAGAGAGAGAGAGAGAGAGAGAGAGAAGTAGCCAGTTTTTATTTTGTTGTATTTTTTTGGGCGACCCATAATTAGCGTTAGCAAACAAACCAAATTTGATATTTTTCTTAGGATTCTTTTGTGTGCTGAGGTAAAGGTTGAAAACAATTTGGCGACGACTGAAATACTTTAATTGGATTTTAAAGCTAATTATGACAGCACGAATGGTGAGAAGTTAAGCATCCAGCGGAGGCGCTTATTTTTTTGTCTTTTAATATGCCTAGCAACAGAATCGAAGTTGAGTAAAGGCATGACGGAGTTTGATATAAAAATATGTTCCGAAAACCGACTTAAAATCATAATTAATTCTATTCAAAAATTCATAAAATAATCATCATGAATTAAAAATCCAAGACAAAATAAATATATAATAAAGACAACAAAAATCTGAATATTTTATTTTTCTTATTATATTTTGTTTTCTTTTTTAACAATAACAAAGTAAAATATAATTTGGCACTAAAATTAATTTGTAAATCGTAGTTTGTAAAATTAATTTGTAATAATTATCAACATTTTAGGTACAAGAAAAATTAAAATAGTTGCATGGTAACAAAGGCCGATAAAGCATATTTACAATTTAAATTCATTTCTATATATTTCGAATGCAATTTTTATATTTATATGTTTGTATATTTTTATGTACATATTTATTTTTGTTTATTTTATTTCCCTCTTTAAGGAACAACTGTCGTATACTAACATGTTCGACCAGCTCTGCATCGTGAGTTTTGCTTTGGATCTGCTGCTTTTCGTTGGCTTCAGCCGCTTCCTGCGGCTTCAGGTGGCTGCGCTTCGCCGACTCGACGGCGGCCACGCACACGGCGGAGAACAGCAAATTGCTCGACAGGTGGGCGGGGGGCGGAGTGGCGGCAGGCGCTGGCTTGGTGGGCGGTGTGGGCGTGGGCGAGGGCGTCTGTGGGTACCAGCGATTCGGCTCGCTCTGCTGCTGCTGCTGCTGCTGCTGCTGTTGTTGTTGCTGAAGCACGGCGCTGGCAAGGAGACTCGTGTAGAACTCGGCGGGCATGAGGAAGGGCGCTGGCGTAGCCGTGCCAGCGCTAAGGGCGTCCATGTAGCTGCCCAAGTCCTGGGTGCGACGGCGTCTCAGCTGATCCTTGAGCATGCTGGCGCTCGAATGTAGGCAACGAACGGTATTTTGCACACTTTCACTCTCGCGCGGGCTCTTGGCCCAGCAAATTGTCTAACTCGTGCGGTTCGATTTACACATGCAAACAAAACTGCGAACGAGCCGCAGGCGAGCAACAAAAACAACGAGTGGCACGAAAAATAAAAAATAAACAAAAAAGAAATACAAACCAAAATAAACACCGAAAACTTTTGTGAAGGCGTCGAGTGGTTTGGTTTTTTCTTTTGCTAAACTTTTATTTGATGGCCGGGAAAAAGTTTTGAAATGTTTTTTGCTATGTTTTATTTGTAGCAGTCGCGCTTTTGCCCCTCAAACTCTATTTTGTATTTTTAGATGCAGTTTTTTGTTTTTAAGTCCAAATAAAAATATAAACAGAAGCAGCAACAGAAACAGAACTAAAAATCTCGAACGACCTTGAAAACGTTGGCAGCGCGCAAAAATATTTCTATTTTTATTTAGCAAGTTTTCTATTTCATTTTTCGCTTCCACGATTTTTTTTTTTTTTACATCTTTGTTTAGCTTGCAGCTTGTTGCAGGCTTTGTGTTTGATTTATTCGTCGTCGCTTTGGTTGATTTGTTGTTGTTGATTTTGCATTTGGCGGCACGCTGCCTTGTTGGTCTCTCTATTATTTTGTTGTGATCTCTATCAGATTGTCGCTGTTTGAGTTGAATGTGCTTTAGATTAGTTGGCTGCTCGTTTTTTTGAAGAGCTAGCAACAGATTGCCAACAGGCAAAGAGCTCTAGAATTTCATTGACTAAATATAAATTGAAACCAAAAATACATAAATAATTAAATAGAAATTTAACCAAATATCCCTTAAATCCCATTTAAAATAAGAAAATTTAAGTGTTAACATAATTTACCATTTATTAGTAATATAAACAAAATTTTACATAATTGGTTTGCATTTAAATTACATTTGAGCTATAAATTAAAAATTTTATAAAAAATTTATAGGATATACAGAAATATTGTAAAAATTATTTATAAAGTAGAAATTAAAAAGGAACTCAAATGAAAATAAATTTAGTCAGGTATTTCTTTCTCATCATCGATTAATATTAACAAGATGAATATTAAAAGGAGTACATTTAAGTTTTAAAATTAAAAAAAAATTTAATATTAAAAATTACGAAATAAATGAGTTTTTAGTGTAAATAATATCAATATTAATTTAATTTTAAATGTAACTTTATTCATTCTCAAAAAAGCATTTATAAAATGTAAATAAAGGAATTAAAGAAAGTTGAATAAATATATTTAACAGATATTTATTTGAGAAACATTGTTAAATATAATATAATATATTAATCATTCTAACATAATATATATGAATAGGAAAAAAATTATAAAATAGAAATACCTAAAATAATTTTTGAATGAAAAAGTAAATTAAGATTTTTTAAAAAGTCTTTTGCCTTGGTAATATTTTTCCAAAATTTTTATTTCATTACTTATTTTATTTTAATTTTTAGTTTTTTTTTTTTTTTTTTTTGGTATACAAACATACTTGAAATCATTTATTTAGTTGTTATATATGTAATATTCACAATATATATATATTTGTTTTTAATTTTAATTATATATGGGACATTTGATTTGTATAAATTTCTCTTCTTTTTATGAAATATTTGTATTATATTTGATTTTATATATTTTTATTTATTTTCTTTTTGTATCAAGCACTTTGTGGCTCTTAGGAACTTCACGTTGCAATTTTTCACTTTTATTTTTAAACTTTTGCACTTTCTTTAGGAACTTTTGTTGCTGCCTCAGTTGAGCTAGCAAAGCCAGAAAAAATCACGCGTTCGACACGCGCTTTGAGTTATTTCTTGCCGCATCACGTATACGTCACCGCTCGGGACACTTGCAAGGGAACGAAACAGACTTAAAATATACACGAATCTATTATACATATATCTGTGATATATGTCTGATGTTAGATCTTAGATAAATCCATTGCGCGGGCTCTGTTTCAGACTGCAAGTTGAGGCTTTAGTTGTGTGCGTATTACACATACGCCGCGTTGCAGCTGCTGCTAAACGTAGTCAATGTTATCTCTCTTCCTCTGTGTGCGTGTGCGTGTGTGTGTGTGTGTGTTTGTGTCGAGTCCTTGTCTCAGTCCCGTCCGTCTCTGTCGTGCAGTCAGCGAGCGTGGGATAGCTTGCAACAACTGAACAACAGAAACTCAAACTGCAGCAGCTGAAGCTGAAGCCGCAAAAAGAAATAGCGAACGCGCGCGAAGCAGTCAAATATGTATACAAAGAAATACACACACACACACACACACACACACATGTGTGTGTTTGTGTGTAAAAACTGTTTTGTATGTTGTGAATGTATTTTTTCTTTTGCTGCTGCTGCCTTCTCTGCTGCCTTGCTTTGCTCTGCTGCCTTCGTCTGCCAGACATGTTGTTGTTGTTGTTATTTATTTTTTCGCTCTCTGTGCTTCATTTTTATATTTTTTCTTTCTTATTTTATAATTTTTGCTCCTTGCTTCTTCTTTTTATGCACGCTGCCGTTATAAAGACATACATTTGCAGCGCACTGCAGCATTTTCTTGTAAGAAAACGTACAAGAAAAAAATATATAGCTGAATTTGCGCGATGTCCTGCGGGCAGGCGAGGGAGCAGCAAATGGGGCGGAGTGGGCGGCACTGGGACTGGAAGCGAGCAGGTCTAGTCCAGTAAGCTGTGCATTTGGAGCAAGGTTTGGGTTACAGCACGGCAGATTGATTTTCTTTTATACGGTTTGCTCATGTTTGTGATTTTTATTATGTTTTCTTTGCTGCTGCTGCTGCTGCTGCTGCTGCTATTGCACTTTATGGCTGTGTGTGCATGTGTGTGAGTGTGTGTTGAAAAGTTTGTAAGTACTATTTCAGCTGAAGACGAGCTGGTGTTAAGCGTTCAGGATACTCTATGCAAGGAAACACTGAACAAATTCAAGTTTCAAGAGGGCAAAAGTTAAGCTTTGTTTGAAACTTGCAGGAAAAACAGGGGAAAAACTTTAAGCGAAAGGATTAACACATTTGTAGTCCTTGACAGACATAATCATTATATATTGATTGGTCTAGGCACCTCTACTACATGCCGTATGTTAAGTAGTCGATAAACCCACTGCCCGTGCATTCCACGTCTAAATCGCCTTAATCCCACATAATTTATCCCACAATTGTGTGCAAATTGTCTACGCGGCGCTAATTAATGTATCTGCCATATTTATCTTGACCAAAATATGCGCACAAATTAAAGCAACAGTAGAAATAAAACAGAATTGAACAAAACACAATTTAACAACAAAGCTAAAAAATTTAAGTTGCAATTTGTATTGTACTAAAATAAATTTAAAAAAAAATGCATATATGTATATTTATAAGAAATAAAAAATATACAAAAAAAATAAAAAAAAATGAATAAACAATGAAAAAAAAAATTATAAAATTAAAAATAATAACAATTATTAAAAGAAAGTAAGCAATAAAAACTATAAGTATGTATGTATATATTATCTAGTTAAGAACTATTCTAATGCAGTATTTCATTATATGGAACCCTTTTCTATTATATTATACAATATATAAAACTTTTGCAAATAAGTGGCCTCTGATACTTTCTTCTCAACTCTAAGAGAGTTTATTCAGGTGCAACACTGATACTTCCTATGCAAATCTAAGATAGTTTATTCTTTCAGCATTGTACAACACTTATACACAATAATTTTTAGTCTACTTTAAGTAGTCTATCCCGCCGCTATAAAAGAAATCAGTTGAATGTAATACACCAAAGCTTTTGTCTTCACCAACTTTCCAACACTTGCATATGCTTTGAGCAAAAAGAGTGTTGATCATCTCAGCAAGCAACAAATGCTTCACACCAGCCATAAATACAATGCAGCTGATGTTGCAGCTAGGGGTATGTCAGGTATATGCCAGCCAGGTGGAGCTGAGCTGATGTTCCCACGAAACGTGGGGAGCTGCGGCTGTGCTGCACTTGTGGCTGTTGATGATGCTTATAATTGGGTTATTCGTGTGTTTATGTTGTTTGATTTGCTGGTGTGTTGCGTCTTGTTTGTGCGTCTGTCGCGTGGCGCCACCTGGCGTTGGTGTGGTGAATGAAACACGCGACGCGTACGCGCACGTCGCGCCGTCGACCAATAGATTTGGCCAAACGCAAGCGAACTGAAGACAACGACAGCTGCAGCGCGCCAAAGGCCACGGACACATGCAACAATCGTGAGCGCCGCAGTCGGCGTCGACTGCGCCGGAAGCAGCAGCAGGACGACTTATGGCAGCAGCCATGTTTGTTGTAAGTAGCAGCAGCAAAAATGGCGCGCGCGAAGAGGAAACTCAAGGAATAGCAGCAGCAGCAGCAGCCGCAGCAGCAACGGCAGCGGCAGCAACTAGGTCCTGGCCCAGGACACACACCCAGCAGGAGCATACAAAAAAAATTCAAGTGAAATTGTATTCTCTTTTTTTTTTTTGCCTTCACATGAAGCAGCGACTGAAAGAAAATACATTGCGAAAGGAGCAAAAAACGAAATAATAACAAAAAGTTGTAAAAGAAAAGCGAAAACCGTGTGATATCCCCACACACACACACACACATACACAAATATATATATGTGCGCTCACACTGGCAGCGCAGCGACGACACATCGAAGAAAGGATAAAAACATTCAACATTCAAGCAAGCAGCGGCGCCAGCGTCGGCGGCGCTGTCAACGCTTGGCCGTTAACATTTCATGAGCATCAATTCCTTTGCCTTTATTTTGTTTATTATGTACATATACATTATACATGTATAGATGTAATATAGATATAGTATATTTGGATGTTTCCTTATTTTCCTAATCTCATCACATAGTTCTCTGCGTTCAGTTATTATCCTCAATAATTGCTCGATAAAGCTACATTGTTTTCTGTTATCCCTAGCACACTTTCCTCCCCCATCTCCCCCATCCCTACTCCTTCTTATTTCTATTTTTTTAAGCGCCTTAAAAACAACTTAACAAACGGAACAAGAAAACTTCTATTGCTCGCACTGCAGCGCGGCGGCAGCGCTGCCAGCGTCAGCGTCAGCGTCAGTGCAATGCGCGCTGAGAAAAGAAGGAATAAAATAAAAATAAGGGAAAACAAGTGTCCTGTAAGAGGAGCTGAAGCATATGTTTTTGTATGCGTTGCTTTTTTATGTGCCAGGATTTCGTTGCCAGCGCGAATATTTGCCATACACGCACACACACATACACTTGCAATCTATATGGCCGTGCTTGTGCATTCGCTGTTAACGGCAAAGGATGTGCTGCTGCAGCGAAAGCTGAAGGTGGCCTTTGAGCAGCGCAGCATCGTTGCAGGATAATTGAAATAAAGGGACGAGCGTTATGCGTGAACAAAGCAATAAATGCTGCAAATAACATTTGTCTCTCCATGAGCTTTATCAATGATGTGCTGAGATAGCTTATAGATCATTATATGAAGAAAGAGAAAGAGACAGAGAGAGGAAGAGGGGAAAGCAAGATTAGCAATGAACAAAAATACAACTAGGAAGAGGAGTATTCGAGTAGGCGACGAAAGAGGAGTAGTAATAGGAATAGAAGGATATATAAATGGGAGTCAAATTAGAAATATTTAAAAAATATATTATAATAACGGAAGAGTAATAGGTAGAGCAGTCAGAAGAAAAAGTAAAAAGTATGAGGAAGAAATAAACAATATAGAAATGATAAAATTATCAGAAACCCCAGGGCAAAGTGCGTAGTTTTTAATTTATTATATTTAATAAATAAACAAATATTAAGATTGACGAAATTGTTGAGGAGGCTTGAAATTATGAATTGATATCAGAGATGTTAAATATCCATATTTTCGCGAATCGAACCTCTTTAATTGCTGCAGATCGATTTAATTTTTTATTTATCATTAATTAATTAAATTTCATTTTAATCTTCATTTTTAATTACAATGAGATTGTTTTCGAATATTGACATTTACTTCAATAATTAAATAATATACTAATATTTTAGTTTTCATATTTTATTTATGAATATATTTTCTTACTACATAATATACTTCCATAATGATTTAAAATATTACTTTAATTAAACATCCCTCAAAATGATTCGCAAAATGCTAAAAATAATTAACCAGCTAATTATTTTTTTAAATATAAATAAAATGTAATATAAATAATATGATCTATGTTTACTCAAATATCCCTCAATCGTAAAAAAATAGGAAAATATGTATTCAATTAAAACTCTTATCCCATCCATAAGTATTATATTTTGTTTCCTTCTCTTCCCTTCGCCCTGCAGGTAATTATAGTTCATGGTATATGTATATGGCTCTTTGTATATGTTAAAATAGAAAAGAGCTAGATGGTGCTGTAATCTTGCTTGAAGAATGAAAACACAACAAAAGTAAACCTTTATGTTAATAATTAAATTAACTAAAAATTCAAATTAATTAAAACTTAAATTTAAATAAATAATTATAAGCTCCTCCTTTCCTTAAATATTCCTCTGTCACACTAAAACTCATTTCCTTTCATGATAAACTGTCCCTCTCTCTCTCTCTCTCTCTCTCTCTCTCTCTCTCTTTTCCCGTTAATCTTGACCTGCCCCTCTCTGACTTGCATCAGTCAACGTCAAAGGCTCCACAGGTTGCTTGCCGCTGTGCCATAAAGGATATTTGTGAGCTGCCACCTGTTGCTGTTGCCAGCACCGTTATCTTTTGCGAACAGCTCGAGCGCTGGTTAATTCAATTGCAGAGCTTTTTGCTGAAAGCTTTTGGGTGCAACACTTTCGCTGCCTAATTATGGCATATCCTGTGCGCGAACCAGCGCCGCACAAAAAATGTCCTGCGCCCATAAAAAGCCAGCGCAAGCTTTAAGCCTTTACGCTCAAGAGAGCAAAAAACCCGCTCAATGCATGTGCGACGCTCTTCA
Source organism: Drosophila navojoa (assembly GCF_054131105.1). Classification (NCBI taxonomy): domain Eukaryota; kingdom Metazoa; phylum Arthropoda; class Insecta; order Diptera; family Drosophilidae; genus Drosophila; species Drosophila navojoa. The sequence continues at coordinate 27,425,591 of NC_142890.1, read as the reverse complement.
AGCAAAGCTAAGAGCGAGCAGCTGCTGTCTCATTCGCACGCTCGCCCGATTGCTTGCCGGCTCGCTCTCGCTCTAAGAGTGCGCGGGTGTGTGTGAATGTGTGCGTGTTTTTGGGGGCGTGTTTGTTGTCATGTTTTTTACTCGCTGTCGGTTTTTTGCCGCTGCCCTTTGGCGACTCTCCCATTTTTTGTGGCTTTTAAGTGTTATTGGATGATTTGATGGAAATTGATTTGGGGCACGCCCCTTGCGGCGGCATGTGGCAACTCACCCGAAACTGATGCTCCACGGGACAGTCGAGGCTCAGGGCGTAGTCCTCGACCAGCGTTGAGTGCCCCGATGTCTGCTCCCCGAACACCTGCTCGATCTTGATCGCCGGACTGGGCGCAGCTCTGGCGGCTGTTGCAGCTGTTGCAACGGGATGCGCGGCAGCTGCAGCTGCGGCGGCAGCGGCGGCCGCAGCAAAGGTGCCCTCGACAATTATTGGCGCCGGCTCGGCTGCTGCACTCTGGCCAAGTCCAACTCCAACACCAAGTCCAAGTCCAAGACCAAGTCCGAGTCCATGGTTGCTGCTGCTGCTGCTGCTGCTGTGGCAGGGCGTTGAGGGCGTTGGTGGGCAGGGCGTGGCCGCATGACCCTCGTGATACGGCGTCACTACGAACGATGGATACGATCGGAACTGATGGTAGTCGGTGTGTGGATGATGCGCCAGCTGTGGTCCTTTGTACCAGGTACCATGCATAATCATTTAGCCGATCGACTGCGGCGTTATTCAACACTATCTTTCGCACTTGCAGCACTATTTTTCGATTCAGAAATCACAATTTCTATGCAATTTCTTATTTAATTTTCTCTTTTCACTATTTAAACACTGTTTGCTTTGGGCATTGCATTTAATAACTTTTTTCTTTGTTTCTCATCGTTTGGATTTTACGTAGATTTAGTTTTCCTTTAGTTGCTTTTATTAAACTTTAATCTGTATAAGATTTTGGTTGTTTAACGTGATGTTAAATATGCTTAGTTTAAGACATCAAAGTAGCGTTTGGAACATATATATTTTATCTTCTCACAGATTCGGCTGCAAATTATGTAAATTATCATGGGATCTTTTGTTAAATAAATAATGGGGGAATTCGGTTGTATAGCTATTTCTAAGAGTTTAGTTATGTTCAAACGAGATAATACTATGATTCTACTTTGACTGAACTGATTCTCTAGAGCGTTTTTAAATATACAATTATCCAATATCGAAATATATCATCAACAAAACTATGGAAATAATTTAATATTCTATTTAAATTGGATCTTGAAAATACTAAAAAGTTGTGCAAATGAATGAAAAGGTGAGTGGATCCAAAATGTGACCAATATTACGTTCTTAAAGTTTTCTTCTGTCTGAATTGAGTTTAACCGAATCAAGATCAGCGTAGCACAATATATAGTAGATAGTGAAAAGACAATATGTAGTAATTTAATTTGTTAGAAATATTATATAGAAACGTTTCTATTTTTATATGTATTTCTATACGTATATATTTTTTACTATCTCCTAAGAATTTTTAAAGAAGCAAATGATTAATTAGGGATATCTTTCTCTAAAGACAGTCTAAGCATTCCTGTGAAGACTCGAAATTTTGTCTACACTGTCGACTGAGGAATCGAAATATTGTCTAAGCTATTGTTAGCTACGCAATCTAGACAACAGTTACTGAATTTTATTCTTGACGCTCTCTTCTTACTCTATTCCTAATGTCTAGACTTTGGCCAACTTTTGTAACTCCAAGTCGTCTAATCCTCTCAACTGCTGCATTCATTGAGATTTACTTAATCTTTATTTTGTATTTACTTGAGACTTTCACTTTTAAACAAGATGCTGGACAATTAGCCACAGCGAGGAGTAGCACTTTTATTATTCCGAGTGTTATTGAAACGGCGTCGCAGTATTCATTCACAATTTTCATTCACAAAGAGCACTTTTTTGGTTTGGCTTTTTTCTTTATTTTTTAATTTTGTTTTGCTTGTTGTTGTTTAGCAATATGTTGCACTTGTTTGTTGTTGTTGTTGTTGCACTTTTTTAACGCGCTTGTTAATTGTGAATGCAGAGCAAAGGGCCAGCTGCAACTGCTGCTGCGGTATGACGAAAATGCGTTGCAGTTGGCGACTGCAACAAAATTCTTGACGTAACGCGCGCTCGCACACAAAAAACGCACTCGCTTGCCACTCGAGCCTGCCTGGAAATTGTCCACTGTCCACTGCGATGCTGCTGCGATTGCTACTGCTGTTGCTGCTGCTGCTGCTGCTGCTAGTGTCCACAGGGCTGGGCTGCTGGCCACTGGCTGCTACAGTGGCTACTCGATAGTCTGTGGCCCGCAAAAAACTATGCTGCCAGCTCGCAAGAATTCCGAACTCGAATGCTGGCTGAGCCAGCGAAAAAAACATTCAAATGCCTTCGCCGCCAAATCGCAGCCACTGCGACGACGACGACGTCGACAGCAGCACACACACACACATGGATAGAGACGTGCGCTCTTGGTGAGGCTGCTGCGCGCTCTCGCTCTGACGTAGCAGCTTTTTGTGTGTGGAATCGGGACGGGGCGGGGGGGCACAGAGACGCATGCGCAGCTTTTTGCTTCTTTTTGGCGCGCGCAAGCAAAGCAAACACAACTCTCCTTCTCTCTCTCGCACTCGGTCTGTCTCTCCAACTTGCGCTCTCTCGGATGCGCTCTCTGTACGGTAAAAAAGTTGTTTGTGGTTTTTGCTTTGCTGCGCTCTTGAGCTGCTTTGATTTGATTTTTGCTCTTTGAGCGCGTGTTGCATATTGGACGTGGGCGTGGGCGTGGGCGTGCGCGTCATCCTGCTAGTAAAATGGAAAGTTCCAGCTCTAGTCGCCGCAATAATTAACGGCTTAAGTAGGCGTGTCTTTAACTCATTGTTATTGTTGTGAATTTTGAAAATTTTCAAATTGTTTTGTAGGAATTTGTTTTTGACAATCCGTAACAGAAATTCTATTAGTACCAAACAAGCTTAACATGTCGGATGCACCTCCTGCTCCTCCTGGCAATCCACCTGCATCGAGCCAAGGAAACCGAACTCAATTTGGACGCAATATGCCTGGCCTTCGAACCCCGCTCCAGTTCGAAGAGTTGCCCCCCCAGAGTAATGTAGTATATGGAATACAGATCGGTCGCGCCATCGTCCTCTTCGTCATGGGATGCTGCATGGCCTGCGAGCTGACCGGAATTAGGCTGTGGCGTAGCCTAGAGAAATCTATTTAACGAGTCGCCTCTGGGAGAAATAGACGACGTGATCTTGTTTGTTTCTTTCACTTAAGATTACTAAAAAAAGATAATTCTGTTATGCATATCCAGAAAGAATTCCTACAGAACCATTAATTCATATTGTTTATTTATTGCTAAGGTATGTGATTGGAGGTGATATGACAAAATATATTGTACATTTAGTATTCAGTGTAAATACGATTGTTGGTATTTCCTTTTTCGATAAGTAATCGAATATTTAAAAACAAAATTCTCATTTATAGGCATAATACATACATTTATAAAAATAAAAGTCCCAAAATATGATTTAATGATATATAAAAATGATTATTTTATATAACGAAGAATATTATGTTATATAACAACGATCGGCTATTACTATTAATTGTTCTTGAGAAAATCTAAGCTACATGGTAATAAATCATATGATGTCTTTACTTTATTTACTACACTAAAAGAAAAAATATTTTTATGATACCAAAGATTTATTATTTATCATTATATATCCCAACTTTTACTCCATTGTAAATCAATTGTCAGGAAGCCGAAATTTATTATCATTAGATTTATTGAGAGAAGTCAATCAAATTCTAGGATACAAAAATAATTGCAATAAATTTAAGAGCCCAAATGCTCAGCTCTATACAAATAGATCATAGAGCTAAACTAAATGAATATAAATAACTTTCCATCCTAACTTTATCGCCAGTAAAAACGTGGATCGCAGAGGTGTTGCACGCCACAGTGAAGCCTCTCCATTTCAGGGTTACTCGCTGCCAACAGTGGGCGTAGTATAGTAGTAAAAAATACACAGACAAAAAAAAAAAGAGGCAGAAAAGCATCCGCCGCTTTGGACGCACATTAGCCCATTGACCAACTTTTGCGGATCGGGCAACAATAATGAGTTTTTAATACATGTAATATTCAAATTAAAATCTTTTTTCTCTTTTTGTCTGCAAGAGCCGTTAGCAAAAACGAAAATCAAATACATAACCGTATAAATGCGCTTTTTTTCAGCTCCGCTCAATTTTTTTTTTTTCTCACACGCGGCCAATAATCGCACGTATTCATTTCAAGTGCACATAAAAACACTCAAACGAAAGCTCAAGAGCGAGCGGCGCAAAAAGCGCAGAGGACGCTCTCTTAAGCGAAAAAAGGTGACTGAGCGAGACAGCAGGCGACAGCAGCAGCGCAGCCAATGCTGAGGAGCGAGCAGTGCAGCGCGCGCCAAAGGCGGCGGAATTTTTATTGGAGCACTTGACGAAGCAATTTTTTTTTTTCGTTTTCGTTTTTGTATTGTCTCTCCGGCTGCTCGCCTTTGGATTGGCATTTTTTGTTTCCTTTTCGTGCAGCGTCTGGCAGCATTGGCAGTTTTTACAGGCAGCTGCTCTCTTCGCTCTTTGGCTATGGCTGCTTTGCGCGTCATCGCTGTTGTTGGTGCTGTTGTTGCTGCTGTTGAAGAGGATTTTTGGGCTCGGCTGACAACTGCAACAATTCCGTAGGGGAAAAGCGCCTGCATAAAATTAAAAACCTAAATGAAATGAAAATAAAGAGTCGAGCTGCATGGCATTATGCAATGGCAGGTTAGTTAATCAATGCAACAGCAACTGCAACGTTGCCACCTTTGGGGAATATTATGGTACATGGGGGCCGCTGCAAATGGAATGCGAAACGCTCGCAATGCTGTAATGTTTGCCATTTTTGCATTACTAGGAAATTGCTTTATTTAGCGCTACGTTTCGCGACGGCAAAACCATAATCATAATAAAACTGCAAAGTGCATTTTCACCTGAGGGCAGGCAGCGCTGCCCGGCGCTTATCGGCTAATTTGATTATTTCATTCAATCAACGGCGTAATCAGCAGCGCGATTAGTATAACTGTTTTTTTTTTTTTGTCAATTATTTCTCTGGCAAGCCTCGACATTAGTTCGTGCTGAATTTCCATTTGTTTGGCCTCTATTAATGGCGAGCTTACGGCGTCTGTCATTGCGACTGTTTGCACTGTCATCAATGCAATTTAAACCACTTTCCACATAGAGCAACATATTATTTGATTCTGTTTTGATATTCTCAAATGGGTTTTTAATGGCACTACAACGGTGTTGTGTCATCTCACTTTATTGACACTGAAAATCAAATAATATATTAAAATTTTACTGGAGATTCCAACTTTTCGGAGAGAAATAAAAGTTCTGTACAATTTTTTTTAAATACAACGTTTTATCATTTATTTGATTTTTGTAAGGTACATATTTTTATTTATAATATTCATTCAAACATATATATTTTTTTGTTACATTTTTTTTTTTATTTATTTTTATTTTTTTGTATGTGTAACTAAAACTTTAAAAATAAAAAACTTTTACATACTTTTGATTTAAATTATTAAATATTTCAAATTCTTAAATACTGAATATTAAAAATAGTTAGCTTAAACTGTTTTTGATTTATTTATTTATTAAATTATTTTATTTTATTAATTTATTGTTATTGTATTATTTTTTTTTAAATTTCCTTTTTTGTATTTTCTTTTATTTCTTGCTATCGATCTCTCTAATTAATATAAATCACACAAGAATCATATTATTAAACGAAAATATTTATAAATATACAAATATATAAAAATTTATAAATAATATTAATATGCATGATTGTTAGATTATAGCTAACAAAATATATTGAAAAAAATATATATACCATTCACAAAAATCTGTAGTTTTAAAAAAGAGTAAAATAAAATGAAATAGAATTGAAATTATTCATCACAAAAATATCTTCTTTTAATTTCGATTTTAACACAATTGTATAAAATAACTTGAATCATATAACTTTAAAAAGTATCGAAAAGTTTTCTTCAAATAATTATCAGAAATAAGTCCAAACTATGACCAAATTCCATTTATAGCTTTTTATAATTTATGAAATTTAAATTAAAGATAAATAAACCAAGTTAGTTTGTTTTGAATATTCATAAAGTTTGTAAACTCTCACATTTTAGATTTAACAAAATTCTTTAGCCATCATCGAGACGATTCGAATTAGCATCTTGAAATTTACAGAGCAATTAAATTGATTTCGAACAGTTTAACAAACTTAACAAAAAACGCAATAGCCGGCAGCAATAAAAGTTTTTACTTTGCTTAGTTTAGTTGCTGGAGAAAACGTGCAATTAGCAGTGGAAACCGCAGTGGGAAATCTTCGAAAATGCATTTCACATATTGCAAAACCGCAGCAGGACTCGAGAAGGCTGCAAACGGGAGCAGCAGGAACAGCTGTGCGTGCGAAATGTCAAAATGTAAAGCCGCAGCATTTGTAGTCGACGCTGGAATCGGAGTCGGAGTCGGAGTTGGAGTTGGAGCTGAAGTCGTCATGGTTGGTCATGGACGCCAAATCGGTTGACAGACAGGCTGGCAGCGCTGCTCCTCCGCCATTGCCGCGCTGCGTCATAGGGCCCGGGCACCTACGAGCCACAGCGGGCGTGCGAGGGAGCAAGGGACTGCACTTGTGCTCCGCCTTTTTTGTGTGCGGTGCGCACATGGCGAGTCGCTTTTTGCCGATTGGCTGAAACGGGTTGAAACCAGTCGGCGAGCGAGATGGCAACGCCACTCACGGACCAGCGCTCAGGTGCGAGCGAGCCACAAGACAAATGGACTTGAACAGGCAACCAAGTTGGGGCTGTGCAAGCGAGAGAGCGCAGGTCAGGCCTGTGGACAAGCAGTGCAAGCAGCAACGCGTTCACTTTAAGAGAGCGCGCAGCAAGGGCGCTCTCTCGCTCTTTGAGTAGGTTAGTTGACGAAGCAGCAAACACGTGTTGTTGCTGTTGCTGTTGCTGTTGTCGCTGCTGTTGCTGTTGCTGGCGTGCAAAATATGCGAGTTTTTGTTTGGCTATCGGTCGCGTATTTTGTTAATTTAATTAAACAAAAACGTTTTGTTTGTGTTTTTTACGGCGGACGTAAACGGCTTTTTGTGCGCGCAGAACTTGCAATTGGAATCAGCGCATTTGATTGCGCTCAACTTTGAATATGTTGAGCACTCACACACACACACAGAGACTGAGTTGTGTAGATGTTGTATATGTCATTTAATGACTTGTGCCGTTAGTTTTTAATTGAAATATCACACATTACAATTACAACTGCAATTGCAATTGCGATTGCATTTGTATTTGTATTTGTTTTTGTGTTTGCCTAGTGTTTGTCTTCGTCTCTCTTTTTTTGTCGCTAACTGTAAATTGAGCTCGTTTTGTGTTTCTATTGGCGCATTTTGCGTGTCACTGATCAAGCCTTGAGCTGCAGTACACTGAATGTATAAGGAAAGGACGCTTATTCCTAAGCATAAAGCTCTCTCTTTGCTTAAAGTATTTCGAGAATTTGTATGTCTAATAAGAGCTGTACTCTTAATTTAAGTCTGTAGACTATTAGAAAGCCTCTCAGCTTAGACTATATATAAGAAAAGATCTCAAATTCGTATATGTACTCCAACAGTTTAACCTAGTTTGAGTAGTAATACCCGAGAATCATCATAATTTCGGCGGCACTTCATATAATAAACCTTAAAATATTGTAAAAAATCAAAATTTGGGTTAATTGCAACGGAAAATCAAAGTGTGTAAATGTTAAACGGAAGCCAAATTAGCTTTAATATAGAACTTGCATGTGAGTACCCGCTATAGGGCCGGGAAAGTCGGGAAGGTACTCGAAAATAAAGCAAAGCTTCCGCACGTGACTTCCGCAGGTAACTAACGAGTCGGCCAGGTAATTGGGCAGCTCGGCCCGGGCAGGTGAGGCGTGGGCGATTAAAAGGCGATTAAATCAATTGCGCCACGACAGACGCTGACAGCGATGGATGGCCAGATACAGCTTAAGATAGAGACTGAGATACAGACACAGACACAGGTACAGATACAGATACAGCTGCAGATACAGCTGCAGATGCTGCCACATCTTGGGGCATGCGTCAGCAGCTGTCAGCGGAATCGGCTTAGCTTCTATGTTAATGCGCCCCAAAAACGTTGACATTTATTGACAGTTATTTATGGTGGGCATGGCCACTGGGATGGGATGGTGCTTTAATGGTGATGGTGGTGCTGGTGGCTCAACACCTATTTGGTGGGGCAGCTGCCACTCCAAAACGAGCCACCGAGCACCGACTATGGAAAACTCTGGTAATTGTAGCTCGTGGCCTACGCGAGGTGCCGCATTTGGCACATGTGCCGCGGCACGCGCTCTTGACGCTCATTAGAACCGGGCTCCAAAGTTGGTTCCGTCGCGATCCAGCGCAGTGCTCCTTATGGTAGTTCCCAACTGTCCATAATTTTATTATTAATTATGACAATTTATGAGTAAAAGTGTTTGCTCTATGGCGCTTCCATATACGACCAATGCCCCAGGGGCACTCGAACCAGTTCTAGTTCCAGTACCAGATCCTCACTGCACTCGCTGCCCACTTTGTTTCACTAATGAGTTCATTAGCATTCCTGCTCGTCTCGCATATTCAAATGCTTTGCGTTCTTTTGATCTGGTTCCAGGAACCAGCACACATTCTGCTCTGCAGACGCGTGCCAGCTCTTTAGTTGGTTCTCAATGGCCAGGCATGCCCATATAGGCTGGTGTTCGATTTGTCGCAGCATCCATAATCAGACTCTGAATGTCCAACTAGGTGCGAGCGTTCTACAGTCGTCTGCATACTCAATGCATGCGCACAAACTAGCTCTTCTATGGAGACGTTATTAGAAATTCGAAATATTCACAATTATAAGGAATCGTTAGGTTCAGATTTGTACTGGAAAAAGGGATATCATATAAATTTTTATTATAAGCCTGATGATCATGATCATTTCATGAACACAATTATTTTAGTATTTATTATTGGTCATTAGTCATTAGTCATTAGTCATTAGTCATTAGTCATTAGTCATTAGTCATTAGTCATTAGTCATTAGTCATTAGTCATTAGTCATTAGTCATTAGTCATTAGTCATTAGTCATTAGTCATTAGTCATTAGTCATTAGTCATTAGTCATTAGTCATTAGTCATTAGTCATTAGTCATTAGTCATTAGTCATTAGTCATTAGTCATTAGTCATTAGTCATTAGTCATTAGTCATTAGTCATTAGTCATTAGTCATTAGTCATTAGTCATTAGTCATTAGTCATTAGTCATTAGTCATTAGTCATTAGTCATTAGTCATTAGTCATTAGTCATTAGTCATTAGTCATTAGTCATTAGTCATTAGTCATTAGTCATTAGTCATTAGTCATTAGTCATTAGTCATTAGTCATTAGTCATTAGTCATTAGTCATTAGTCATTAGTCATTAGTCATTAGTCCATTAGTCATTAGTCATTAGTCATTAGTCATTAGTCATTAGTCATTAGTCATTAGTCATTAGTCATTAGTCATTAGTCATTAGTCATTAGTCATTAGTCATTAGTCATTAGTCATTAGTCATTAGTCATTAGTCATTAGTCATTAGTCATTAGTCATTAGTCATTAGTCATTAGTCATTAGTCATTAGTCATTAGTCATTAGTCATTAGTCATTAGTCATTAGTTTTGAAAGATTATAAGATAATATGATTTCTTTAATATTATTATTGATCTTTAACTGTGATTTGATAACAAGCTTTTCAAATGGTTTTACAACTCTTCATTAAATTCTAGTTTAGATTTTCATAGTTTTATATCAATTTACTTAAAACTTTTTTCTTACTCCTTCTTCATATCAGAGCTCATCCCTGGCGAAGGTATAGCGATGCTTGGAGGGTCTCAGCTCCCTGAATTTAGAAGAGGGCGGCTTCAGTGAAGAAACCTCCGTATCATCTTCATTGTCTTCAACAGAGTTCATCAATTCCACGAAATGATACCTCCAATGCAAATCACCCGTGTAGAGTTGGCCTATGAACTCTTTCAATTTTCCAGGCTTGTAAAGATCATCGAATTCGGGAAAGGGAAACATATGCGCGAACGAGTCTATAGCTATGACGGGTAGGTCGGCCTCTGTTTTGTTCATGTGGAAGAGAGGAGTTTTAAATAGTATTCCATCGGCTGTCAGAAAGATCACATTGTCGAGCTCATCCATCAGTTCGGCACGTACTACTCTCTCGAAATCTTTTCCAGATTGTTTATCTTGAGGGTTATGGAAGAGTATAACAAAGAGTTTGGCCTCTTCCGTGAGTTCCTCAGCATTGCTGAATGTCAGCTCACGCACAATGGGTATACACTTCATGGTGAGCCACTCCATCAGCTCTTCCTGGCTGGACATGTTGCCGGTGTACAGGCTCAGCGAGTCTGTGTGATTCAAGTGCTCTTGGAATGTCAAGGAATTCGGACCATTACCCCCAGTGAACTTCACATGGAACTGACAGTGCTCCTTCATATTGCTCGCTGCCCTGCGATAAGCCATATACTCGTCATGAGAGTTGCTTTCGTAGTGTCCAATCACCAGATACTTGCGGGTATTTAGATCGTTCAGCTCATTCAAGGAGACAAACTCCTGTATAGGATCCAGCAGCTCCTCAAGTGCAAAGGACACGATCGCCTCTACGGAGCGTTGTCCTCGATACTCCTTTTTGTTGACGTATTTGTTCCGCACGATCTTTATGGTCGGATACTTGCCAATATCATAGTTACTCTCCATTTCAGGCTCCAGGTCGCAATCGACCTTGCCCAGAGCCAACTTGCCCGTGCCTCCAAGTGTAGAGTGCAGCTGACTTGCGGCCGACTCATAGATGGGCATCAGTTGCACGCTGTATTTGCATCTATTCGAGTAGAAGAGCAGCAGAACGAGTTCGTTCGAGTCAACTACTTCACTCACATTGTGCCTGCTCACTTGATAGGATTCTCCAGTCGCAGGCATAAACAGTTGAGAGAGGGCCACAGCCAGAGCCAACCAGCTAAAAAGTTTTTGATGCATTTTCAACGAAACCTTTCCAAAGTCTAAAAATCATTTACCAATTTTAAATAATTTATCTCAAGTATTCATTAGTTGCGGCCATAAACTAGTTCGTTCCGCAGCCGTATCTAAAATGTCCCCGATACGCTTCGAGCCAAACATGTTGCTTATCGGAGATTTTGTAGTATTTTCATATTGTTGATCGAATAGATCAGTTGTAAAGTGAAGTAGTTGCTGATTGAACTGCTTGAGAGCTATTAGCAAAAAGTAGTTTGAGCTGGTTTTTAGTTTATGTGCGTTAACACGGCTTCATTTTAGTCATTTTTTAAAGTAGACAAGAAATGGAAATAATAAGTGTCGAGGATTCTGCCTCTAAGCATATTTAGATTTCCAACGACCCTGTAGAGTAACTATCGTAATACAGCATAGAAGCTCATTTAATGAAATAATTGTATCTAGATATTTACAAGCACTTAATGCCAATACTATTCCAATAACAATTTCTAAATGCAATTAAAATATGCCATAATTACGACTTGGGCTAAAGACTAGAGACATTGGATGGTAGCAGTAGAGCTAGAACCAGAACCTGAACCAGTTCCCGGCACAAGTTGCAATGTTAATGACATAATCTTAAAAAGCATTTCATGAATAGCCATTATCGTTAAAAGAGAGTGCGAAGGAGAGGAGATGAACAAAGAGAGGTAGAGAATGAAAAAAAGAGCGAGAGATAGCGTGTTGACATAAATAGTGTTGATTTGAAATTCAAAGTGGAAAACATGAGTTACAGAATCCTCAGGCATTCATGTTCACCAAGATCGTGTTTCATATCATTTATTCATTCATTCAGTTGGACTGAGGGAAGCGTGTTTAAGAGAATGAAATGATTCTTTCAGACTCTTTGTGAAACTATTTTAAGCGAATATATAAACCATTTGCCTCTACTTTTTGTGTGCCCAAGATATCTAATCAGCTTGTAAAATCTGAGACACGCCTCTGGCTCTGGCGCTCCGTGCCAAAAACTATATTTTCAATTACAAGAGCTATACTGACTTGTAAGGGAGGCAGGGGGCGCACATAAATACACCTCCGATATCCTGGAGCTGGCAGAGCAATTTAAACACAGCATGTGGTCGGCATATCAAATTTCGGTATCGAAAAGAAATAACTCAGCGCTCAAATGGCAACAGTCAGCAATTACTTAGCCTGCGAAAAGGATAATAGTGCTGAGGCCAACAACTTGTGTCTGGCTCTGGCTCTGGCTCTGGCTCTGCTTGGAATGTCGCTTGGCATATTTATTTATAGTAGCGGCATTTGCTCACATTGTGTGCTGGCATAAGACGCACATAAATCACTTGGCAGGACCTGCAAAAGGATGTAAATTATATAAAAATAATTTGACATGCTCTACACACACACAGACACACAGTTGGGTGGGGGCAAGTGGTGGTTGGAGGGAGGAGGGGACTGGCATGCGCCGCGAAGACGAAGATGCCAGCGAAATAGATAAGCATAACTAGGAAATATTTTGGTGACGGTTCTTGTTTTTTGTTTATAAGCAGTCAAAGAGAAGTCGTCGCTAGAGAGGTGCGATTGTCGTGCTCCTGAGCGTGACACGAATACCTATGTATCATTTATTATTAATAATTGCATTTTATGCATTCCTTTATTTTAAATAATTATTTTTTAAATCTAAGCCTTTAAGTAGCGAATAAATGAAATGAAATAAATAAAATCAATAATATTATATAAGTATTTATAATAATCGTAATATGTATTTTCATTTATTTACAATAATTAAGAAATATACATGCTTTTAATATTTAATATACATTATTGAGATTATTTATTATGCCAAGCTATTTTCTAAAACATAAAATATCGTTAATAATCGATAAAAATCCATACCGACTTCATATACAGGAATACTTTTTTCGAGCTCCAGAACTCTAGCTTTAGTGGCTTGCGAGATTTTTACAATCATATTTTAGGCAGACGATGAGGTGGCCAGGTGGAGATCTATTCGTCCTGCCAAAGAACTATAAATACTGTTAACGAATTTTATGGATATTATGTTGTACTAAAATAAGTAACTAGATTTCTTCAGTTTAATTTAATTTTAAAAAATTAAATGCATATTATAAATGCATATTAAGAATAATATTTTTTAAGATTCATCTACATTTTTCTTTATTTTTAATACATTTAAAGGTACATTATCTTATATAAATGATATTGTTTTTCCATACCCAATTATTCACTTTTCTTTATTGCGCAACATATTTAATTTTAGTTTCATAATTTCATAATTTATTAATTCGCTTAGCCTCACGACATGCCCAGCCGTACTATGCAGTCCAGAAATATTTATCTCTTGCGCTATATCATTGTCCGATCCGCCTGCTGTGCCATATATCATACACACACACGCACACACAAACACAGACGATGTTTCATAACTTTTAAGTGCGAAGCAGAAAACTAGACGCAACATTTCGGAATGCAAATTTTAGTAAATTGAAAATCTGCGCCGCATTGCAAAACCGCAAAAGCCATCGACAAATAAGTTTTGTATACTGTCACCGAAGGGGGGCGTGGACGACGGGGCGTTCAGTGTCCAGCTCGCTCGGTTCAGGTCTCAAAAACTTTAAGACGAGCATGTGCATTTGTCATAAATTAGAAACTGTAACTCTAACTCTAACTGTAACTGTAACTGGGGGTGTTACCTTTTTGCCATTTGGGGCACGAACTGGGCTCAGAGCATATAACACATAAATTTATTGCAAATAACTCTAGCTCTGTTTTTTAACGCTCCGGGCCATGCTCATTTTTTAGCCATGCTAAGCAAACTAATCAACGCTCGTAATTTGGGTTGGCCAAATGGCACGCGGCTAAATGAACTGTGCACAGCTTCCCCATGAGCTGTGTGTGTGTGTGTGTGTGTGCAGTCAAAAGTAAACAACAACTTGGCTATTATAAATCTTGGCCTAAGTGTTGTGGTCATTTAGCAAATGTCCAGCTATGTCCGGCAGCCAGAGTTGCGGCTGCAAATGGAAGGATACACAAGGATGAGCTGGCCGTGATTTATAAAATATATTAATTAAATGTAGCCCAAATGTAGCTTGAGATTGAGATAATGAAAACAAGAGAGGGTAAACAAGTTATGCAAATGCGTAGCTTTAATTTTACATAATTATTACGATTACATTTAAAGTCTAATGACAATTTAAGAGACACGACTGGAGAGAAATACATATAAAAATACATATGATACATTTTTTTTTGTTTTGCATAAATAGCAAACACACACACACACACACACAAGTGTTTGTGCTGTCAAAGTCAAAATAAACGCAACGACGAATAATGATTTATTCAACCAAGAAGAAAAGGAATGAAGAAAAATGCGTAAAGGAAGCCGAGTAGCAGGACCCTTTGCAGAGTCCTTAAGTGGCGGGTGGTTGATGTCTGCCTGCTGGGCGAGGAGGCAGGATGAGGCGCTCGGTTAGCGCCACAAGGACATACGCGTATTTGTTGATATGCTAAAGTGTGTCTACTTGCCGCCTGCAGATAGCAGAGAGCGCAACAAATCTGCGTATAATTCGCATGGAAGCCGCCCAGAATGTGATATTGAAATATGCCTAGATTGAATTGTGCAGCCGAGGCATAAATCTCAGCAGGAGTATAGCTCAAATAAACGTTATATAATTAGCTGGCTGACGAGCTTCAAGCATAACGTAGCTTTAAGTGGCTCTCTTTTTAGACAGTCAGGCAATTGGCAATCTAAAGTTTTCCATTTCTTTTCTTTTCTTTTCTCTCTGTTTGGCCAGACAATAAAAGTTTTGGCCCCTTGGGCGGCAAATTGTCCATGATGTTGGTCATAAAGCGATTTAGATATTGACCCGCCCATTTTGCGATATTTATTGAGTGGCAAAGAAAAGTTCGGGGCACACAGCTTGGGTGTGGCAAAAATAGTGTAAGGTTACATATGTACATACATATATGGCAAAAGTTCAAAATCGATCAGTTGTAGTTCACATATAATATTTATTTATTTATTTGTTTTGTTTTTTTACCTCTTTATTTATTATTTACTGAATTATATATTTATATATTATTTGATGATTTTTAGTATTTATTAATTTACTCTTTTTATAGGTTTTAGTAAATCATGTGCATCTATCTCTTTTTCCTACTCTAAAACTCTCTTACTCAGTCTGAGTGTCCTACCCTCTTAATACTAAGCCTCTCTCCCTGACTTTGTCTTCTTTTTGTTATTTCTTTTCCATCTGATATACATCTATAAATTTCTTTCTCTCAATTCTCAGCAGTATCTCACATCTCTCTGTCCCTTTATCTAGCCTAAATTCTCAGTCTCCCTCTCTATATCCCTCTCTATTTCTCTCACCCTCCCTCTTTCGCTGTCTCTCTTTCTCTCTCCTTTTCTCTCTTCCATGCTGCATCTTTTATTCTTTTTTACTTTGCGTCTCTCTCCCTTCTATTCTCTGTCTCATTATGTTTTTTTTCCATCCGTCTCTTTGATTGTTTTCTTCGCTTACTTACATTTCTCTTTGGCTCTCTCTCGCTCTCTCTCTCTCTCTCTCTCTCTCTCTCTCTCTCTCTTTATTCTCTATTATTCACTCTTTGTTATCTTTAACCCAACGTATCTTACTATATATACGTAATTCTCTTTCTCTTCCTTCATGATTAAATATTGTCTTCGATTCATCTCTTACTTTTAATAGGTTATATGATGATATTTAGCCCAGTCTATATCCATTTAATACAAAGTTAGGCAATTAAGAAATCAATTCTTTTCCGTACCCATAGCATTTCCTCTTAAATTTCAAACACAATCTGAACAATTTAAAGTACCTAATTGATTTCCTGAAATAAAAATAAATTCCAACAGCCATTACCAAAATTGAATCCGCATACACACACCCAATACACACACACTTGAACTTCAGACCGTGTAGATCCAATCAGGTCGGTATTGCCCCAGCCATGGAGCAGGGTCCGCACCAGGCAAGGCCTCAGCAGCGACCCCTTCGGCTGGCGTGGCAGCTCATAAGGCACAGAAATGCAAAACCGCCATAATAAAGGATAATGTTGGCGCATATTAAATAAATGACTTCCGTCGTCGTCTAGGTCTAGGTCCCCCGCCCAGCCCAGCTGCTCCTTCCCCGCCTCCTGTGCCCCTTTCACTCCTGCCCCAACAGCGTTTACTCAATGAAAACAAGCGAAAGGATATTGAAATGAGTTGCTGAAAATGCAAATTCATGCCAATGGGAAATGACGTGTGCAGAATTTCACAGGCCGATGATGAGGCGAATTGTATATATGCTCTATACATATGTATGTATGTATATACTCTCAAGTGTTTAATTAAAACTTTTTAAGAAAACTTACGGCAACATTTAAAAGCGAATTAAAGGCGCACAGGAAGTGAGCGCCTATACATCAGGCTGTTGGCCGAAATTCGGACTTATTGACCTGTTGCCCCACAAATCGCTGCGCGGTTCTCACAGTGCCGGCTAATTGCGTCCGAGCCGCGGCAAGAGTCGACTGCGTACTAGGCCTAATCGCTGTTTAAGTACACGGTCGTGGCTTAAATGCGAATTACGCCCAATGCACTCACTCGAGTTGACTCGACTTGACTCCACTTCATACAGACTCATGACCACTTAATGTAAACAATAATTAAAAGTACGAACTGCGCGCCTGGCCTGGCCGCGCTCGGATCTGCCTCTCTAAGCTGTGCGCGGCTCATGGCCTAATAGCCGCAAATGCAGATGTTAAGCGTTCAGTTCTCTTCTTGATTATACGTATTTACAGGTAGCCGCAGTGGACGCCAGGCAGCAGTAGCCGCTGAACAAACTGCGAAAAGTACTCGTCCATCAGCTCCATCAGCCCCATCGGCTGCGGTGCTTTATTAGTCAGCCAGCGGAACGGCAGACAGACGAAGAGAAAGGCAAAAGCAGCAGCAATTGCTTGTTCTATGTTGGCTTAGATGTTAACTGAGTGATTACGCTAACTTAGTTATTTAAATTAAATTAAAAATTTTAAAAGTATATGCCTATATCTGTAACTATTAAAAAAATAAAAAAGTACATGCAGAAAAAATTTGAATACGTATATAAAAATATTTAAAAAAAATAAAATTGTTGAATATGTTCAGCCCTGAATTATGAAATCATAGAAATTCCAATTTGAAAAATATTCTAAAAATAATTCAATACTGTATACAATATTATGTATGATATTCTAGTATTTATAAATTGATCATATAAGAACCTTAGAGCTTATTAGAAAAGTAAGTTATAAAACCTTAGGAATCCATATTTGTGAAGTATAGAAATAGAACAGAAAAGCATAAAAATTAATTGAAAATAAAAATAACTTTAAGCTCATTTATATTGTAGATTGTAAATATATTAATTTAGAAATACATTAAACACATATAACATTATAAAATATTAATTTATAATTTATTTAGATATACCTTACCGTATATTATACGTTATTATAGTTTATATTAAATTTATAATTAATAATAATTTAAGATGCACCTTATTATAAAATATATACAAATTAATATTCATGTCCCAGCCCGATTAGTTAAAGAATGCTGGGCATTATCAATGTCAACTTTGTTGTTTGCCTTCTACGTGCTCGCAGGATATTCGGAAATCCATATAGAATATATGGGGGCAATGTTTTTTGCTGCTGCTGCGGCTGTTGCAACTGGGGCTGCAACAAATCTAAATACGTTTATTAAATTCAACCCTAAATTCGGCTTTTTGCTGCACTCTGTGGGGCGTGGCCAGACTCGTGCTTAGCGCACTGCTTTGTGCGCAGCCCAGTTCTCCTCCAGGACAACGAGGCGTCTATGCAGATTTTGCAGACGCTGCAAGTGGCCCGCAGTGTTTGAGGCTCCGGGCAACGCCCACAACAGGGAGAAGCAACTGAGTAGTCGCTGCCACATGATGGGGGTTGCACTATATGTTTATTAAATTGCATTTCTGACATTGCCGATTTTCTTCCTTGTTTTTTCACAGAGTCGCAAGCATGTCAGTTTTGTCTACGTGCTTGCATTTCTTCGCAATTAAATTTTAGTCGCAAAACCAAAAAAAGAAGTTGAATTTAATAGCAGCAGCTTATAGTATATATGAAGTCATTATTTAATTATAATTTTTAATTTTTTATGGGATAATATTTTTTAATACAGTTATATCTTAATCTTAGTATATTTCATTTTATATTTTGATTTGATTTGGGAAACTATAGATAAATAAAATTTAATTGATTAATAAATTAAAATATTAGGCTTAATACATATATATGAAGTATTTATCTATTTAATACTTTTGAATACTTTAGATTAATAAATTAATATAAAGATGAAGATACTTGTCTTATTATATATAGAAAAAAACTTCATTTGCTAAAACTTTAAACTAAGAATGGGAAATGTATACAAAAACACAAAAATTACGTCTTATAAAGATAAGTCTGTAAGATTTTAATTAAATATTATTTCAGTAAAAAAATATGTAGAATATGCAGCCTTAAAAATTTTAACGTTTTCGTCTGCAAATATTTTTAAATGCGAAACTTCTCCAACTATGTAAAACTTATGTGTTTTATATTTAGTAAATTATTTATTTAAATATGAATATAAAAATAAATATGATTTTTATTGGAATCTTTAGATTTAAACGTAGACTTTAAACATATATTTTAAGCTATTCTGCTTATGCTCAAATAGAACACGAATAACCCTATGCCAAAGCCGAACAGAAAACGTGTGTTTTATTATCTCTCAGTGCCCTATCTACCAAGTGCCCAGCCAAGACGAGCCGACATGAGCTAACCAAGTAAAACATTTATCAAAACTATTCGTACGTGCTGGGCCAAGTACTGCAGAGTGTGGAATGTGGACTGAGTTTGTTTTCAAATGGAGAGAGTGCATGAGTGAGAGAGAAAGAGAGGGTGAGAGTGAGGGAGAAGAGTGCCTGTGCCCAAGGAGCTATAGCTGGTCTCTGGTAATCGTATTTTTCAACGAAAATATTTTTGCATAAATTACAATAACAGCGACAGCACCACCAGCACCACCAGTAGCAGCAGCAGCAGAACAATAAGCAAGATGTCTACCAGGAATAACAACAACAACAGCAACATTCTTGGCATATAATTTAGTGTCGCATATGAAATAAACTTATCTAAGCGGAAATAAAAAGCCCGCCATGAGTGTGTGTGTGTGTGTGCTTGTTGTGGGTGAGTGTGTACTAACAGGTTGCTGTAGCGTCTTACACATGCAAGCCCTCAACGAGCCCTAGTCCAAGCGCCCGCTCACCCCCCACACAGAGTGCATAAATTTCAGTGGTGTAGTAAAAAAGTATCTTAAAGATACTTGGCCGTATCTGCTGTATCTGTATCTGTGGCGGCGCGGGCGTTGAAATTTAAATTCCTAAGCAAGTCGTAAATTATTTTTAGTGGTTTATCAAGTCAGCTTACATGCCAGCTGTGTGAAAGCGAGCATTTGGATGGGGCTACGCTCTGTGACCCCTTGGGCTCTGTTCGGTTTAATTGCCATTGTGAATTGACGCTTTGGTTGAATAACTCATTACAGCTTCCGCTGTGACCGCAGGCGCTTGCGCTTGCGAGTGCATTATATGCGCACTCCTTGACAAATGATATGAATGGCCATCATCAGGCACAGCAGCCCATTCATCCAGCCGGCCAAGACTCTGGGCCATGCTGTACAAATAGAGAGACCTGGTCGGCGACTAGTAATTAAGGCGACAAAACACTCATAAGTGGGCGTGGCACACACTAAGAGTGTCTGGCACAGCGCGGTGATGTATGTGCAGCAGCGGCTACCGACACGAACGAACGCGGACGACCTGTACCGCCGCCTCTCGAGGCGCCAAGATTAAAGACATTTTTCTGTGATTTATTTTTCTGCAGGCGCTACTGTCCCCTGCCCCTTGCCTGCCGCGCTGCTCCTGTGCCCCAGGAGTTGAGATTACTGCAACTTAGTAGAGAGTCTGCATATGCTTTTATGATGTTATTATAGAGGGCATATACCTTCTACATGTAGAGAAAAGTAAAAATTATCGATAAATATCGATTGGGTTATTTTCAATAACTAGCAAATGGATTTTACACTCTCAGAGCATCTTTGGCATAAGTGAGAGAATTTAATTAATCGATAAATATCGATAAAGCTCTTTGTAAATAATTTGGACTAGAACACGGATTAATTATAGTTTCACATTGCTTCTTTTGCATATCCCATATTATCTTTATCTATATTAGACAGATGTTCAATAAATCGATGTATATCGATAAGGTTCTTTGCAAGAAAGTTCGAAGTGTATTAGTTATATATTAGTTAGACATACCTCGTTGCTTATTACAATCCCAAATGTTTTCTTCTCGCCCATCCAGCTTCATTTTTCCTTCGAGCAACTTTTAAAGTATTTCCAACAGAATTATCCCATTTATGAGGTCATAATTTGAGCACTTTTCAACAATGCCCTGAAATTGATTTAAATTCAATGACACATTAAGTGGCGCTTTATAGCAGCGCATTTAAATCAGCTGCCAGCGTTCTTTGGCGTCCCCAAAAAACTCTGCCCCCATCTCCAGACTGACAGACGAAGCAGCACACAGTCAAGGAGTCAAGTCGGTCGAACAGCCCAGCCAGTTTAAGAAGGTTTGCTGCTGATACCCTACAGGCATAAATGAAAGTGGGGTATACAGGCGTTGTATATCAAAGTGCTCAGTAGATAAAAACCAAATACACATTTATATTGTTATTACTATGCATTATTACTATGTATTAATATAATTCTTTTTTATAATTATTATTTAATAGTATACAATATGTCATTTCTGTAATTATTGTTATTATTATTATTATTATTATTATTATTATTATTATTATTATTATTATTATTATTAATATTATTATTATTATTATTATTATTATTATTATTATTATTATTATTATTATTATTATTATTATTATTATTATTATTATTATTATTATTATTATTATTATTATTCATTTTACTATTATTATTTTATATAATTATTATTTAACAATAATACGTTAAATTGGGAAATTATATTTCATTCATATTGCATTTTATTATTCATTGTTATATTTAGTTTAATCTAAACTTTATTATTCGTTTTTATATATATTATATAAATTCTATTTTATTGTATGGCTCAAATATGTTGTTCTAAACTAGGAAATCACATTCGAAGTCTCAGATCATATTTTGGTAAATTTAATTATTTTCATTATATTTAATATAATATTACTTATTTACAACATATTTAATTTATTTTATTTTACTTTAAAAATTGAATTTCCTCTTTTTCAACAGCTTATATACGCATTAAAAATAATAGTTATAATACATTTTATTTATATTTGAATAAAAGTCTTCGTTTAATTTGCGTTTCCCTTGCTCTGCTATGCCAACTCTAGGGTATTTGGTGGCTTAGCCTTGCTGGCTCGCTCACTGTTTTGCTTGTTTAACATAATCCCTGTGCCGTAAGGCTGACAAAATGCGTCGGCAATTTGTTTATTGGCGCTTATTGCCAATGGGAAATGACGTGTGCAGAATTTCACAGGCCGATGATGAGGCGAATTGTATATATGCTCTATACATATGTATGTATGTATATACTCTCAAGTGTTTAATTAAAACTTTTTAAGAAAACTTACGGCAACATTTAAAAGCGAATTAAAGGCGCACAGGAAGTGAGCGCCTATACATCAGGCTGTTGGCCGAAATTCGGACTTATTGACCTGTTGCCCCACAAATCGCTGCGCGGTTCTCACAGTGCCGGCTAATTGCGTCCGAGCCGCGGCAAGAGTCGACTGCGTACTAGGCCTAATCGCTGTTTAAGTACACGGTCGTGGCTTAAATGCGAATTACGCCCAATGCACTCACTCGAGTTGACTCGACTTGACTCCACTTCATACAGACTCATGACCACTTAATGTAAACAATAATTAAAAGTACGAACTGCGCGCCTGGCCTGGCCGCGCTCGGATCTGCCTCTCTAAGCTGTGCGCGGCTCATGGCCTAATAGCCGCAAATGCAGATGTTAAGCGTTCAGTTCTCTTCTTGATTATACGTATTTACAGGTAGCCGCAGTGGACGCCAGGCAGCAGTAGCCGCTGAACAAACTGCGAAAAGTACTCGTCCATCAGCTCCATCAGCCCCATCGGCTGCGGTGCTTTATTAGTCAGCCAGCGGAACGGCAGACAGACGAAGAGAAAGGCAAAAGCAGCAGCAATTGCTTGTTCTATGTTGGCTTAGATGTTAACTGAGTGATTACGCTAACTTAGTTATTTAAATTAAATTAAAAATTTTAAAAGTATATGCCTATATCTGTAACTATTAAAAAAATAAAAAAGTACATGCAGAAAAAATTTGAATACGTATATAAAAATATTTAAAAAAAATAAAATTGTTGAATATGTTCAGCCCTGAATTATGAAATCATAGAAATTCCAATTTGAAAAATATTCTAAAAATAATTCAATACTGTATACAATATTATGTATGATATTCTAGTATTTATAAATTGATCATATAAGAACCTTAGAGCTTATTAGAAAAGTAAGTTATAAAACCTTAGGAATCCATATTTGTGAAGTATAGAAATAGAACAGAAAAGCATAAAAATTAATTGAAAATAAAAATAACTTTAAGCTCATTTATATTGTAGATTGTAAATATATTAATTTAGAAATACATTAAACACATATAACATTATAAAATATTAATTTATAATTTATTTAGATATACCTTACCGTATATTATACGTTATTATAGTTTATATTAAATTTATAATTAATAATAATTTAAGATGCACCTTATTATAAAATATATACAAATTAATATTCATGTCCCAGCCCGATTAGTTAAAGAATGCTGGGCATTATCAATGTCAACTTTGTTGTTTGCCTTCTACGTGCTCGCAGGATATTCGGAAATCCATATAGAATATATGGGGGCAATGTTTTTTGCTGCTGCTGCGGCTGTTGCAACTGGGGCTGCAACAAATCTAAATACGTTTATTAAATTCAACCCTAAATTCGGCTTTTTGCTGCACTCTGTGGGGCGTGGCCAGACTCGTGCTTAGCGCACTGCTTTGTGCGCAGCCCAGTTCTCCTCCAGGACAACGAGGCGTCTATGCAGATTTTGCAGACGCTGCAAGTGGCCCGCAGTGTTTGAGGCTCCGGGCAACGCCCACAACAGGGAGAAGCAACTGAGTAGTCGCTGCCACATGATGGGGGTTGCACTATATGTTTATTAAATTGCATTTCTGACATTGCCGATTTTCTTCCTTGTTTTTTCACAGAGTCGCAAGCATGTCAGTTTTGTCTACGTGCTTGCATTTCTTCGCAATTAAATTTTAGTCGCAAAACCAAAAAAAGAAGTTGAATTTAATAGCAGCAGCTTATAGTATATATGAAGTCATTATTTAATTATAATTTTTAATTTTTTATGGGATAATATTTTTTAATACAGTTATATCTTAATCTTAGTATATTTCATTTTATATTTTGATTTGATTTGGGAAACTATAGATAAATAAAATTTAATTGATTAATAAATTAAAATATTAGGCTTAATACATATATATGAAGTATTTATCTATTTAATACTTTTGAATACTTTAGATTAATAAATTAATATAAAGATGAAGATACTTGTCTTATTATATATAGAAAAAAACTTCATTTGCTAAAACTTTAAACTAAGAATGGGAAATGTATACAAAAACACAAAAATTACGTCTTATAAAGATAAGTCTGTAAGATTTTAATTAAATATTATTTCAGTAAAAAAATATGTAGAATATGCAGCCTTAAAAATTTTAACGTTTTCGTCTGCAAATATTTTTAAATGCGAAACTTCTCCAACTATGTAAAACTTATGTGTTTTATATTTAGTAAATTATTTATTTAAATATGAATATAAAAATAAATATGATTTTTATTGGAATCTTTAGATTTAAACGTAGACTTTAAACATATATTTTAAGCTATTCTGCTTATGCTCAAATAGAACACGAATAACCCTATGCCAAAGCCGAACAGAAAACGTGTGTTTTATTATCTCTCAGTGCCCTATCTACCAAGTGCCCAGCCAAGACGAGCCGACATGAGCTAACCAAGTAAAACATTTATCAAAACTATTCGTACGTGCTGGGCCAAGTACTGCAGAGTGTGGAATGTGGACTGAGTTTGTTTTCAAATGGAGAGAGTGCATGAGTGAGAGAGAAAGAGAGGGTGAGAGTGAGGGAGAAGAGTGCCTGTGCCCAAGGAGCTATAGCTGGTCTCTGGTAATCGTATTTTTCAACGAAAATATTTTTGCATAAATTACAATAACAGCGACAGCACCACCAGCACCACCAGTAGCAGCAGCAGCAGAACAATAAGCAAGATGTCTACCAGGAATAACAACAACAACAGCAACATTCTTGGCATATAATTTAGTGTCGCATATGAAATAAACTTATCTAAGCGGAAATAAAAAGCCCGCCATGAGTGTGTGTGTGTGTGTGCTTGTTGTGGGTGAGTGTGTACTAACAGGTTGCTGTAGCGTCTTACACATGCAAGCCCTCAACGAGCCCTAGTCCAAGCGCCCGCTCACCCCCCACACAGAGTGCATAAATTTCAGTGGTGTAGTAAAAAAGTATCTTAAAGATACTTGGCCGTATCTGCTGTATCTGTATCTGTGGCGGCGCGGGCGTTGAAATTTAAATTCCTAAGCAAGTCGTAAATTATTTTTAGTGGTTTATCAAGTCAGCTTACATGCCAGCTGTGTGAAAGCGAGCATTTGGATGGGGCTACGCTCTGTGACCCCTTGGGCTCTGTTCGGTTTAATTGCCATTGTGAATTGACGCTTTGGTTGAATAACTCATTACAGCTTCCGCTGTGACCGCAGGCGCTTGCGCTTGCGAGTGCATTATATGCGCACTCCTTGACAAATGATATGAATGGCCATCATCAGGCACAGCAGCCCATTCATCCAGCCGGCCAAGACTCTGGGCCATGCTGTACAAATAGAGAGACCTGGTCGGCGACTAGTAATTAAGGCGACAAAACACTCATAAGTGGGCGTGGCACACACTAAGAGTGTCTGGCACAGCGCGGTGATGTATGTGCAGCAGCGGCTACCGACACGAACGAACGCGGACGACCTGTACCGCCGCCTCTCGAGGCGCCAAGATTAAAGACATTTTTCTGTGATTTATTTTTCTGCAGGCGCTACTGTCCCCTGCCCCTTGCCTGCCGCGCTGCTCCTGTGCCCCAGGAGTTGAGATTACTGCAACTTAGTAGAGAGTCTGCATATGCTTTTATGATGTTATTATAGAGGGCATATACCTTCTACATGTAGAGAAAAGTAAAAATTATCGATAAATATCGATTGGGTTATTTTCAATAACTAGCAAATGGATTTTACACTCTCAGAGCATCTTTGGCATAAGTGAGAGAATTTAATTAATCGATAAATATCGATAAAGCTCTTTGTAAATAATTTGGACTAGAACACGGATTAATTATAGTTTCACATTGCTTCTTTTGCATATCCCATATTATCTTTATCTATATTAGACAGATGTTCAATAAATCGATGTATATCGATAAGGTTCTTTGCAAGAAAGTTCGAAGTGTATTAGTTATATATTAGTTAGACATACCTCGTTGCTTATTACAATCCCAAATGTTTTCTTCTCGCCCATCCAGCTTCATTTTTCCTTCGAGCAACTTTTAAAGTATTTCCAACAGAATTATCCCATTTATGAGGTCATAATTTGAGCACTTTTCAACAATGCCCTGAAATTGATTTAAATTCAATGACACATTAAGTGGCGCTTTATAGCAGCGCATTTAAATCAGCTGCCAGCGTTCTTTGGCGTCCCCAAAAAACTCTGCCCCCATCTCCAGACTGACAGACGAAGCAGCACACAGTCAAGGAGTCAAGTCGGTCGAACAGCCCAGCCAGTTTAAGAAGGTTTGCTGCTGATACCCTACAGGCATAAATGAAAGTGGGGTATACAGGCGTTGTATATCAAAGTGCTCAGTAGATAAAAACCAAATACACATTTATATTGTTATTACTATGCATTATTACTATGTATTAATATAATTCTTTTTTATAATTATTATTTAATAGTATACAATATGTCATTTCTGTAATTATTGTTATTATTATTATTATTATTATTATTATTATTATTATTATTATTATTATTATTATTATTAATATTATTATTATTATTATTATTATTATTATTATTATTATTATTATTATTATTATTATTATTATTATTATTATTATTATTATTATTATTATTATTATTATTCATTTTACTATTATTATTTTATATAATTATTATTTAACAATAATACGTTAAATTGGGAAATTATATTTCATTCATATTGCATTTTATTATTCATTGTTATATTTAGTTTAATCTAAACTTTATTATTCGTTTTTATATATATTATATAAATTCTATTTTATTGTATGGCTCAAATATGTTGTTCTAAACTAGGAAATCACATTCGAAGTCTCAGATCATATTTTGGTAAATTTAATTATTTTCATTATATTTAATATAATATTACTTATTTACAACATATTTAATTTATTTTATTTTACTTTAAAAATTGAATTTCCTCTTTTTCAACAGCTTATATACGCATTAAAAATAATAGTTATAATACATTTTATTTATATTTGAATAAAAGTCTTCGTTTAATTTGCGTTTCCCTTGCTCTGCTATGCCAACTCTAGGGTATTTGGTGGCTTAGCCTTGCTGGCTCGCTCACTGTTTTGCTTGTTTAACATAATCCCTGTGCCGTAAGGCTGACAAAATGCGTCGGCAATTTGTTTATTGGCGCTGTCCATGTTGTTGTTGTCGGCAAACATGCCACAAACTACGCGCTGCAAATAAATCACCAAAAATATTTCAACTACACTCGCTGCTTGAACTCGAATTGTGTCTTGGGATAGCTAAGGCTATAGCTGTCGGTATATGTATGTATGTATACATACATTCACATACATATATACACAGTGCTCTCTTCCCACACATATGCTTTTGCCTGTGCCTTTGGCAGTCGGAAGTTTGCAATGTTTCAACAGGAAGCGTTTGTTTCTCTGTGTGTGTGTGTGTGTGCGTGAGTGTGTTTGTGTGTGTATCTGTTTGTCAGTTTGTCATTCTGCAGACTGTTTGTTTGACTGTGGCCTGACACTTTGACTTTTGCATTGAAAGACACGCATTGTATGCGACATCATTGCCCCATTCGGAGTGAATTGCGCTAATTCATTTGTCAAGTGCTTCGCAAAAGTCGTGAATCATCCATATTTCGATGATATCCATTGTCTGGCCATAGATAGATTGAGAATTATGGCGTAGCCCAGTTAAGGGAGTTGGGGGTCGTTGACTCGCTTAAAGCAGCCATTTTTAATATAGATTCAAGATTTCATGTGCTTCAGGCATGTTACAAATAATTTTCTGGCACTTGCCAAGCGTTTTTTAATCTCATAAATCAGCGCGAAATTCCTTGTGCTGGAATTTTCATGTGCTCTCAAATTTTTCCTAGCATTGTTTTCGTTCATGCCGCTTTTCCTTTTTCTTTTTTTGGCTTCTCATTTGTGAGTGTTTGTTACCTTTGTCAGGTAACATGTGGCACATAAATTAAAAGGCTGCAGAGAAAACACACTGGAATATGCGTGATTTAAGGCAGCGGAAAAGTAAATGAAAGGCGTGGTGGGCCAGAAGGGTTGACGATGCGGCGCAGTTTTTAATGAATGTGTGAAATCCTTGGAGTTCTTTCGTCGCAGATCCTTGGTGATAAGCTGTTGAAACGTAAAGAAGCTTAGTCATAAAAAGGGGTCTTATCAGAGCCGCATAACGTCTGAAATCAAAGAAAAAAAAATATATTAAACAGAAGCAAAAAGTAAATAAATATTTAGTATAACGTTTACCAAATACGAATATTTTAGGATGCATTTATTTTTTGAGCTGTCTGAAGGCCTTTGTCGCTCTGGTTTAAAACTTGTTATTTAGAATTAATTCTTTATACCAATAAATAAACTATTCTTTGAGCTTTATATTATTATTAAACAAGTAAGAAGACTCTAGTCGAGACTGCTCGACTAGGAGATACCCTGAACCCTCCAAGCTGATATTCTTATCATTCTGCACTTCTTTTATACACGCACACATACATACACATGCATCCACCCTCACGCGCCTGTGCTCTGCTAACTGCGCAGTAAGCAGCGACTGCGCTTGGGCTGCGCTGCAGTGTGGGCAATAGTATGAGAATTTATTTGATGAATAACTTTTTTTGTAGACATGCAATCTTAATGAAATTTTCAGAGCGTAATCATATGGTCAAAATGTGTGTACATTCTAAAGCACAAGTCTCTAGTACTTGAAATACGTTTTTTACGAATTGGGGGCGAAGGGGGCGTGGTATCCAAAATCTGTTGATTACAAAATGTTTGTATTTATCATATATATATACACAGTAAATCTGAAGTCTCTATGTTTATTAGTACTCCGATGAGGCTCAAAAAACAAAATCACTTTTTCGATTATTCTCGATAAAAAAGTTATCGGATAAGTTATCGAAAAAATAAAGCAAACTCGTACTGCGTATGGTATACACGAGTATGCACAAAAAATTTCAGCTCTCTAGCTCTTATATCTTCTGAGATCTCGGCGTTCATACGGACGGACGGACGGACGGACGGACGGACGGACGGACGGACGGACGGACGGACGGACGGACGGACAGACGGACAGGGTTATATCGACTCAGCTCGTCGTGCTGATCAAGAATATATATACTTTTTGGGGTCTGCGATGATTCCTTCTGCCTGTTACATACTTTTACACAAAAACATTATACCCTGATTTCCCATTTTCAATGGGTTCAGGGTATAAAAATGAAAACTGAAAAGCATATGTTAGTTCTCTTTTTCAAGTCAACAAACCAATAAAATATAATTAATCATTTTAAATATATTAAACCTAAGTTCTTATTTTATATTATTATAATAAATATAACCACATATTCGTTTATAAAATAAAATGAGTACATAAAAAAATCGATTATGTTTAGATATATTCATATATATTTATATATGCTTCCTATATATTACTGCAATATAATCACATTAAAATCAACTTTTTAATTTATGTAGTTTTTGTAAGTTTATAAATAAGATCTTAAATCTAACTTCTATCCCATATTTGAATTTATTATTATCTTGAATACATATGACTTACTTAAATAGTCAACATTATTTAAAGCCGTACGTAAGTCTCTTCTAATCCTAGAAAGTTATGCCCCCTGTTGCAAACAATAGCTGCTAGGACTGCCGCAGGCGTGTCAAGTGCCACACACACATGCACACCTGCGCGTGTGTGTGTGTGTGTGTGTGTGGGTGTGTGTGTAACCTGCCCCTTTTTAAACCGCTTAATAAAGTCACTTAAGCCCGACCTTTTGACTACGTTACAATTGACACGAGCGAAGAGCTGTGTGTATGTGTGAGTGTGTGTGTGTGAGCATGTTGACAAAGGCTGTCCTGTCGCGCTGCCATTGTAGTAGCTGTTACAAGACACACACTCACACACACACACACTTGCACACATGTAGCCACAGGCAGCGTGACATCATGTCTTTTGTTGCGGTCAACCGGAAAACTGCAAAACATGTCGCCCAAAACAGGCACAGGCTGCCTCTGCTGCCGTCCCTTTAGCTAGTCCTGGCTGCACGTTTGTCATAACAAATGCGGCAACAACAACAAAAAAAAGGGATCACAAACAAGTCTGTCAAGTTTTCAGCTTACAAAATACCTGTCGCCGGCGTTTGTGTGTGTGTGTGTGTGTGTGCGTCGTACACTCAAATGTGATAAATACGCGCTACATAAAATTGTGAATCATTAATAAAAAGCTGCTGCTGCTGCCCTCGCACCCCCCAGTGTGGGGGTTGCTTGGCTGCAACCCTCCCCTTTCGGCTGCTGATGTGGCGTGTCCTGCGAGTCCGTCTCCATGTGCCTATATAAACAACAGAAGCTGTGTCCGAAATGATTTCGCTTTGCGCTGGACTCGAGTAATTTGTACAATTTTTCAGCAGCATCATGTGTTGGCCCGCATCATGAGCATTATCTGGCGTATCCTCAGCGCTGTCCTTGCCTAGTCCTTGTTGCTGTTATTGCTGTTGGTCATTACGGTCATTAAGCTGTGGCCGTAACTGTGGCCGTGGCCGTGGCCGTGGCTGTATGCCGGCGGCTAATGCTACACGCGTCTTAATCCTTGGCCCATTTGACGGGCTCGCCTCGCTCTCGCTCTCGCTCTAGCTCTCGCTCTGCTCTCGGTGCGCTCGTTAGGCAGCTGCACTGCTGCCCCCCGGCCGGAGCAGGACCACCAACTCCTGGCTACCTCTTCGCACTAGCAGCAGCCACTTTGTAGCTGCTAAGCCCTCATTCAACATTATGACGAATTGGGCTCGATGTGTGTTACCTTTAATTTGATCAGATTCGGATTGCTGGAAAATCTATGCTTAGAGCGTTAAGTGGAATCATTTGCGATGCTTTAAGAGTAGAAATATAATAAGTAGATATATCATTACAAGGCAATTTGTAATGGCCAACAGTACGAAGGCCAGCAGCTCAAATGGGCAGAATGGGTCATGTACATATATGAAAGCAATAATGAAAACTTAAACTTTAACTGTTTTCTTTAAAGTCTTATTAAAAACTGACGAAATAAATAGATAAAAAAAAAAAAAAAAAAACTTTAACTGATTCTAGATCCGTTCACGTTGTGAACTGCAAGTTTGTGCATCTGTCTGGCCGTCTGTCCATTTAAATTCAAACTATATCCTATATATATATATATATATATATATATATACGAGAATGATTATCCTGAGACGACCATTGATTGGTAAATGGGCTATATCAGAATCGTGAATATCGAAAATGCTTCAATTAATGCTGTGAAATACTTAAAATGTAAAATTGATATAAAATTACTAATTAAAGATTTTTAAATAAATGAATATGCATATACAATTACATTCAGTAGAATCCGGTTATTACGACGCTTAAGAGACTAACGACTATCGGAGGCCGCGATAACCAAGCGGAGGGCCTTTCATATAAGAGAAGACTTAAATAACTGCATTGTCTTTCCTCAATTCTTTGTCAAAAAAGACTCTACTCTTTTAGATTGTGAATGGGTATTATGCAATCGTGAGCTCCCAACTGGAATACTCTTATTAAAGGAGACAATTTCAGACATTAACGGCATACAAAAATTTGTTGAAATTTCCATTTCGATTGCTACTCCAGGATAATTTATTTTCTTATTTTGGCATAGTACATATAAACTCAAAACTCTATATACCTATCAGATCATGGCAGCCTTTATTCACTTACAATATAATATAAAACCGGGTGTAGGGCATTTATTAGCAAAATGTTTGACATTATAACAAGAACTTTGATTTACTCAATCGTCTACGATTTATGCAATCTATTTCCTATCACTCAGTTGGATTTGTTATATATAACTTGGAATAGCATACTTCCGAGTACCCAGATACATATAAAGTTGAGCTTGATGTATGTATAATTATATGTCTGCCCTTGCTATAAGATCCTGCAAAGACAAATCGTTAGCTTAAGCAGCACTTAGCTGATTGGCCAAGTGCACATGCCGCTAATATGACGGAGCAGCCATTGGAGCAGTCATTACTCAGTGCGACTCTCACTCGTGCTGCTGGCGGCTCACTTTCACTCAGAATTTCGCCCGAGCCAATTTGGGCCGCCAAGGGCAGAGTCTGGCGCAGAGGCTAACGAATAAATGTGTGTCGTGCGTGTCGCAAAACATCAAAGCGGAGCCAGCTCGGACTGATCACAATCATGGGCCTCATCATGGGCATTGGCTGCAAAATGCTTTTGTGAGTGCCGCCGTCAGCTACGCAGAGCAGCTGCCGTCCAGCAATAGACTTGGCGAGATGGCACTGAGATCGGCTGACTCTCTGTGCGCCCGGATGACTAGCTCGACTGGTAGCCCAGTTTGGTCTACGCATAATTAGTGCAATGTTTGCGGCTCATGATTAATTCGGTTTAATTAGAAATGCAGACGAATGACCAAATTAATTCAATAAACATTCCAGCTCCTCCACTTTTCTCAGCCTCTAAAACTTTCAGCCTTACATTTTTTATCTTCGTTCCGTGGCTCTGCTGCTCCTCGTGCTGAGCCTAAAGATCGCAATCTAATAAATTATCATTTGCACTGCAATCGTCAATGTCCTCAGCCTCCAATCAAGCAGCGGCCTTTGATCAGCTGCCGTGGCTCAACGTCTCTCTCGCTCAGTCTTCTGCTCCTGCTCTTTTTTGGCCTGATCAAAATTCTGTCCAGATCGAGTCCGAGTGACAGACGTTTACTTAGTTGTTATAATTCTGGTCGTGTTGATGTTTTATTGCATTTCGTTAGCTACCTGCGCTCACTTTGACTTTTTTCCAAGTCCACCTTTATTTTTTCGGACATTCCTGCCGCCGTCTGGGACCGTGGGCAATACCCAATACGTCACTGCAAGATTTGATGATCCTTTGATGGATCTCTACGCTGCGTTCCAAAGCGCCGTTAGCCGCGGCAAAAGTTGTGCTAATCTAAAGCAAAATATTTCAAATATTTGCGCAGCTAAACAAAAGAAAAAACCAAATAAAAAATTGAAAAATAATAAGGCAAAATGTGTGGCATCCATGTGAAGGGCAGCGCGCGTTCTGATGCTCGTTTTACTTTCCGCACTATTTGCGTCTAATTTGGGATAAGAGCTTTGGCCAGCTCTTTAGTTCGGGCAGCGAATCAACGGCTTTTCCAGCCAAAAGGGGAGCATGGCCTTAGTACAACAATGATTTCAACACCTCTGGCTCTGTTGCTGCATCGCTGGGTTTGTCTGCCCCGCAGCCCCTTCGCTCTGGGCACTCATTTAATTGCCACACTTCCTACTTCCGTTTTTCATTTGGTTTCATTTCTCACTGAGCGAGTTTTGCCTATCGAAAGTGGTTGAGCACGTTGGCCAACGTTTTCACACAGAAAACACTTTCATTTTCATTCAACATTTTGCATATGTGAATAGCGACAGAGCGAGGCCATGATATTGCCATTTAATTGATATAATTGCCATCAATTTGTCGCTTTTATCCAAAATTGATATGCAAATGTTGTTTACAGAAATCTTTAATAGCCAAGCCAAATATCTATACTAATAAATAATAATATATTTTATACAAAAAAAGAGTCGCAGCTAAATTGCTTTACAAATTTGGTGGGTTATTAACATTGGCTTGGCATTGGTTAATTAAATGCCATGAGGAAAAAAGCGAAATTAATTCAACAATTAATTTATTGATTAGCACAAAGCGAACAATATTAAACCGAACTGCTTCACACAGTCCTTTTATAAGCACTTTCACATGTCAATCGACAATCGAAACTCTATAATTTACCATGTGCCACTCGACTCGACGACGAATAAGTCCAATGCTCGTACTCGCAGTCGTACTCGCACTCATACTCGGACTCGAACTCGAACTCGCATTCGTCTAGGTAAAAGTTTTTGCCTCTGTCTGCGGCAAATATAGCGCCGACTCATATTAAGCTATGAATTTTCATGTTATTGCAGCTAATTTTCATTAAATGCATTTGCTGCTAGAAAAAAAAGCCAAAAGCGTAGCCAAAAGGGGGTTTTGGTATAGGTTTCCATTGTATTACTATTATTATTTATTTTTTTTTACTAAGTTCTAATCTCGTTTACTTGTTTCATAACTTTTTCCGCTTTAGTTCAATATAAATATTTTGACTCCCCCTGTTTCTTTACTCAGCTACGCCTCTGACTGGCTACACTGTTGTCGCACAATTTTAATTGTAGACCATAAACTATCGAACGTATCGCATGCGTATCGCTGCAGTATCTAATGCCGGCTGGAAACCCGTTCGCTCAGGAAACCGTTCAGACATTGGACATTAGATTCTCACAGTCAACAGCCGCCGCTCCTGAGCCACCAGCCACCAGCCACCAGCCACTGGCCCCGTCCAACGGACGTCGAACGAAAGTGGCAGCACCTGATTCGAGCGCCAGTTGTCCGCCGTCTGTCACTCAGCCACTCAGCGAGTCAGCTAGTCAGCTAGTCAGCCGGGCCACCATTCAGTCAGTCAGTCATTCAAGCGCTCATTCATGCATGCTTAGATGCTTATTGGAGTTCCAATTGGAGTCAGAGCCGGAGTTGGACTCAGAGTCGGAGTCAGAGTCGAACTGGGGGCATAATTCAATTTCCGCTGCAATTGGATTGTTGGCCGGCTGGGGATCTCTAGTGTATCAGTTACCCATATTGACACATTGATTTAGTGCTTACATGGGCCGCTGACCATTTGTTTTGATATTGATTTATATTTTTAAGTTATTGATACGTTTCAAT
The DNA here is from genome assembly GCF_054131105.1 of Drosophila navojoa. Lineage (NCBI taxonomy): Eukaryota > Metazoa > Arthropoda > Insecta > Diptera > Drosophilidae > Drosophila > Drosophila navojoa. The sequence continues at coordinate 27,390,863 of NC_142890.1, read as the reverse complement.
TTTTTCGCTTTTCTTCGATTTTGCTTTTTGTGTTCCGTTTTTAAGCTCACTGATTGAGCGATTAACGTTGCGTTCACTCGTAAACTTTGTCAATTTATGTCAGCCAGTTGAAAGCCTTCAGCTCGAGTAGGAAATGGCAATAGCTAAGCACATAGTTCAGCTTCTTGGAGATAAGTTTAATGAGTCTTTAATAGCAACATTACAATTTGGTTTTATTTAGCCAAAGCGATTTAATATTTATTCGATACATAATTAGATTATTAAGTGTCTTATGCCTATTTACCGTAATTTTGAAATATTTTTATTTCTCTCTTTGGTGAGGACTTGGCTTGCTTTTATATATCTTTTTTCTTTTTTATATTTATTTATTTTTTTTTATTACTTTTCCCTACATTGTTTATTTACAATTCCACTTGAGATCACATTATAATCGTTTCAGAGTTAATAATATATATATAATAATAATATCTATGTATTACACAATACTATACTATACTTTTCCGTGGCATCTGAAATACTACCATCCAATCGACGCTTTTAATGTATAGATGTCTAAATTTCCTTTGTATTCATCGTGGTTGTATGATATGTCAATTTTTACTGGTTTGACAAAAATTAAAATATGAGTAGAACATATAAGGATTCTCAGGACAATATCTATTAATGATCTGACAGCAAATATGACAATGAAAAGAAGCTGAAAGTGTAAAAATAGTAAATAACGTTACATCAAAACAAGTAAGAAAGCTCTAGTCGAGACTGCTCGACTACGAGATCCCCTGAACCCTACAACCAACTGATATTTCAATAATAATTAGCACACGCACACACACACACACACACACACGAATACAAACAAACAAACGCACACACATACACATACAAACAAACACACGCATGCACACACACTCACATATACAGGCGATTGCGTTTGAGTTGCGCTGCAGTGTGGCAATATTATGAGAACTTATTCGTTGAATAATTTAATTTCTAGACGTACGATCGTACTGAAACTTTCAGAAAGTAATCATAATGTTGAAATGTATGTGTATACCGAAGCACAAGTCTCTAGTATTTGATATACGACTTTTACAAAGATGAGGGTGAGGGGGTGGATTTAGGGGTGGGGGGGTAAATTTTAACAAAAATCGAAATTGTATAAAATACATCTTTATATACATTTTAAATTTGGAGACTCTAGCTTGAAAGATGTAGGAGATATAATTTTTAAAGTGATCTTCGATAAGGTTTTTTATCGATAAAAAAGTATCGGAATGAGTTATCGTTTTTTTGTGATAAACTCGATATCCGCGTGATAAATACGGACATTTTAAAAAAAAGTTGAAGTCTCTAGCTCTTATATCTTCTGAAATCGACGCGTTCAAACATACGGACAGACGGACGGACGGACGGACGGACGGACGGACGGACGGACGGACAGACAGACGGACAGGGCTAAATCGACTCAGCTCGTCGCCCTGATCAAGAATATATATACTTTGTGGGGTCTGCCACGCCTCCTTCTGCCTGTTACATACATTTTAACAAAACCATTATACCCTGATTTCCCATTTTCAATGGGTTCAGGGTATAAAAAGAGTTTTGCTGTAACTGTAATTGTTGGCTAATGCAATAAGCATTTAGCCGTCTTTAATATATGTATGTAGTTACTCTATATATGTATACTATCTTTCAGTACACACGTACAATTCAGTATAATTGTAAGCTCTATAATAAATAACATGTTTTCAGAGCTCTTCAAGCATCACCCGCTAATTTCATCTGGCTTAAATGTTATCTATGCCCCGTTGAGCTTCACTCACACATAATTAAAGCCCATACATGTATGTATCTAATTTAAATTGTATCTGTGAGATACTTTGCCGTAGCTTAGCATGCTGTCCATTGGTAATGATTAGGCTGCAGTTAACAAAGCAACACCTCTGAACAACTATGATTGCGAGTACCCCAGCTCCCAGATTATTGTATGCGTGTGTCTATCTAACAGAACGTCAACAGCAACAACAACAACAACAATAAACAACACTCAAACAACAAAAGCAACTTTATCGCGTGCAGAGCGAGAGACTCGTGCTGTCTCGCTTGGTCCGTAGTTTGGGGTTTGGTAATGATGATGATAGCTTTTTGATGGTAATGATAGACGAAGCAGCCAACACTCAAACACATCGAGTGTATGTGTGTGTGTGCACCATGTGTGTGTAATTGTGCTCAGCGCAATCCGCAGTCGGCAGTCGGCAATCGGCAATCGGAAGTGACTGCGAGAACATTGATTGAAAGTGAAATTTAGCATAGGCCAGGCGAATGATAATCGTTCAATCAATTAAGGTTAATTGCAATTTAATGCAATTGGCCAAAAAGCACATGAAAATTGGCAACATGCTTTTAGCAAAAAACAATCACTGAAACCAAAAAAAAAGGGAAAGGAAAACAAAACATTTGACGACGATTATGCAAAACTCTTAGCAAAGAACAGTTAGTTGTTCAGCTCTGAACGCGATGATCGGCGGCAAATTCGTATATATATATCTCTCTATGTGTATTTATTATAGGCTTTGCCTTTCGTGTCGGGCCATAATTTCGGCTGAAGCTCATTTTCAAATTGCAGTAGCCCAAAATGTTGGGCAAAAACTTGGCTCGCATCAAAAAAGGGAAAAATTCTTTATGCAAGATATATTCTAATTTCTGAGCGTTTTTATGATTTATAATTTGAAATTATTGGGCTACTGGCTTTAGGGCCTGCAGGCAGCTAAGAGAAGCCACGGCACATGCAAATTTATGCATACACTTACGGAAAGAGTATTACGACTAGGACATTAGCTATGTGCAGACTGACTAAAGTAGCTGATATTGTTGCTTAATAGTAATAATTTCTTTAATTAGAGACTAGAAATAATATAAAATTAAAACTATTTTAAAGAGTAAAATACTTAATATAGATGCATTTGGATTGCCTAACAAAAAGCTGTAAATATTATATGAGATTCGGGAGCATTATATTCCTTAAAGTTTAAGCTGTAATTTTAAGATTCATAAAATAATAATACTAAAGAGATAAATGTATGAGCGAGAGAGATAGAAATACATGATGTCTAGACCTTATTCTATATATACAATTTTTATAACATGCATTTCCATATGAAGAATATGAGCTTTATCAATAATTTTGACAGCGTATTTACGTGTTCGTAATTTGAATTCCAGAACTTCGCCAGACTTCAGCTTTTGATTACCTTGATTAGGTCTTTGGCGCTTCTAACGGTATTGTGTTTTGGCCAAGTCACTGATTGATCGCCGCGTAACGTTTACAGGCCGGAATATGTGTGTTTATCTGTCTGGGCGATTTGCATATGCTAAATGATAATTGAGTTAGTTTGGCTCTGGCTCCCTGTTCAAGGCCAACAATCACTGCGAGCTGGACTCTCTCTCTCTCTTTCTGCCTCACTCCGTTGTTCTGTCTCTCTCTCTCTGATATTGTCGATTATCCCATCAAAGATAAACCACTTCCCAGCTAAATGCCACAAATGTGAACCGCAAAACAAATGTAGTTGCAACAATGAGAGCTGAAAACCGCTGCCAGTGCCACAAACAGAGCCAGAGCCACAGCCACGGCTGCTGCCACTGAACCTGGAGCTGTTATTTGCCCAGTTTCTGGTTTTCGTATCGCTCGATGATTGTCAATCAGCGCAGATTTAAACGAAGGTTAAGAGTTGCATACGTTTAATCTGGCGCAACGAGGTCCGCAGTCGAATCGGATCATTGAAGCGCGTAAAACGTAGCAGCGGATGCTGCCAACCTGCCACGCCCCCGCCCCCCTCTCTCGGTAGAGCTGCAGCAGCGAGGTAATGATGTGCGGGCCGTGTGATAGAGATGCGGCGCCCGTTGATTGCAATCGCCGTTTACTGTTCTGCTGTTTGCATTTGTGTTGCAAATTTACAGCTGCATCTGCAACGGCAGCCGGGCGGCATCATTAGCCGGCAGCCAAGGTCGCGGCGCCCCACTGCAACAAATTAGCTGAAGTGATGATGCGTTAAGTGGCAGAAATGGCGCAACCACCAGGCAGCCACTGAGCAGCCCGCACCACCAATACGGAAATTGGTTTTAGCGGTTTGGGCAGAGCTCTCTCCTGAGCCTGCAACAGCTGCGCGGCTCAGCTCCGCTCGACTCGATTCGTTGCGTTGCGTTCCGTTGCCCACGCCACGCCCACATTTTGGCAATTAAAATCAAATTTCATCAAATTTTAGACAACTTTCCCGCACACTGATGACACTTTAATTGTGCAGCGCCAGCAGCTGCTTTCACTCGCCTCGGCCATGGCTATCATCAGCCAATTGATGCCACTTGATAAGGCCGAGCACTTGGCAGGACTTTGTCATAAATAGCCAGCATTAATTAGCGCCCATCACTTTGTGGCCAATTTTATTTCACTTTTTTGCAGCGTCACTGCCATTATACGTATTTAAGGGCAGCACATGGGGTGAGCTCTTAGGGGTAAGCTCCCTTATTTTCATTTTTATTTTAACTCATATTCGAGAGCGCAAATTTATGACTTTATAATTATTTTAGAGTGCATATCATATTTATGGTCATGATGGTGGTAAATTGAAATTAAATAATAATTATTTTGAGAAATGTTAAGTATCAGGAAAGCTCTTTAATAATTATAATGCAGTTTGCAAATTTATTAATTTTATTTTTGCATAGCACATTCGGCAATGTATATCCAGCTTTGTTATTATAATTTGATCTGCTTATGGCCCTTTGGCTTAGGGATCCAAATTTGAGATTTATTTAATATTTATTAGAATTTTTTATGCTTTCAATATTTTTTATTTTAAAAAAAAAATATTTGTATTTAATTATTTAAGTTAACTACTACTTTAATTAAGATATTTTGTAATTATTTTTACAAAACTTGTATATTTACTAAATCAATCACTCTTTTAAAAAATAATTCTATTTTTTTTTTTTTTTTTTTTTTTCTAATTTTTCTGTTCGATTAATTGTTCAAACGTAAAATTTGCATTTATTTTCTTTTTAATGCATAAATAATTCACTCAGTTATTCATTACATTTTTGTGAAATTATACGGAAAAGAAACACATCTTTTGGCACCTCCTTCCACTACAATGACAAAGAGTAAACAAATCTTGTTCTCTCCACTAATATCTAATATTTCAACATTGTTTAGCGTTTAGTGTTAAGGCGTTTAGCCCTATTGCCCAAATATAATTGAGCGTTTGCACTGAGATATTGATTTGGGCTTCTTGGTAAAGGAAATGAAGTGCCCATCACTCGAGCAATGAGCAATGAGGAATACGGAATGGCAGCAGAAGTCAAACCCATAGGCTCTGAGACATTATGGAAGGAGCTGCACAGTCAATGGCCAAGTCCATTAGCATGTGAGAGACGGGCGGACAGGCGGACAGAGGTGAGTTTCAGGCACGTTTAGCTCAACTTAATTAGCCAAGTGGAGATCAAAGAGGCGAAACCACCCAGAAGCCCAGCAGGCACTTAAACAGTAGTAGCTACCGTCCATGCTTGACACAAATTACCAAGTTTAATGCGACAGCCAACTGCCAGACAGCCGGACAGACAGCCGGCCAGCCAGTCCAGCAGCCAGTTAGCCAGTTAGCCTGGCTGTAAAATTAACATGACAACGGCAATACTTCAATAGCCCAAAACTCAAGCGCAAGCGGAAAGAGACTCTGTCGAGAATACATACAGATGCGCATGCATATATGTATGTATGTATGTATACATATATTTTTGGTGTTAAAATGGGTATAGCTGCATTTTATTATGATTATTATGATTCTCAACTGGCAAACGGCGAAAAATTACAAATCATCGTACTGCGAGCGGCACTAAACTCATCAGACGAGCCAGTCGGAGACGGACAGACAGACGGACAGGCAGACAGCCACTGGCCATCAGCAGAACCATCAACGGACCCATCAGCAGCAGCTACAGCAGCATCGCCATCAGCAACAGAAGCAGAAGCAGAAGCAGAAGCAGAAGCCGCCGCTGCCTTAGCGGTTGCAACGGTAGCCGATCGACTGCAAAACCAAACAGCTTTAATGGCCAACCTTTTGGCTTGTACACTCTAAGAAAATAGATGGCTAGGCACATGATAAGAAATCAGATCAATAATTAAATACACCAAATAGAAGAGAAACTGCAATTTAAGTGAATTCTAACAACATCTTAAACGCAAGTAACTATGGATATCGCATCGGATAAAGTTTGTTGTATTGAAAGAATTATGTTGGTCATAAAAATAGTAAACAGTTACGTCTTCTTGAAAATAATAAACAATTTTTAGTTTTACTTTAGGTAAAGAAAACTAAAATAAACGTATGGTATTTTTGTATTTAGCTGATCTAATTTAGTTTATATAGAATTCATAATTGGATTTGACTAAGGAATTCGACTCAATTATGTTGAGTAAAATTATGAATATTAAAAATATTTGTATTTACGGTTCATATCAATTTTTTTTTTTTTTTTTTTTTTTTTTTGTAGTATAAATATAAATAAAATATTATTATTTTTTTTTTTTTGGAATCAGTATAAAAAATTCTGAAGCTGAAGAGAGAATTTGAGATTGAAGGTATAATTAACAATGTATTTTTGTTTTAATAAAATAATATTTTACTTTTAAAAATGAATAAACCTATTTTAAAATTATTTATTTGCTCTATTAAAAACAAAACTTTGTTAATAATTAAATACATTTCTAGTTGACACATGGAGCATGGAAAACAATAAAGTTTCACAACTTAGATTATTGAATATGGATATTGATGATGGAACGTTTAAGCGTTGAGGAATAATTTCAATATTGGGCAGAAAATTAACTGATGGAAGTCTTATTCTATTCAGCAAATCAGGGTGCAAGTACAGTTATAATGCTTGATGGATTCACCCAAAAGCAAATTAAAAATTGTTACCCAGTTCAGTATTGCATATGGCAATATAAATAAACACTTCTTTTTTCTCAGTGTAGCATTGACTGGCGGGGCTTGCAGCAGGCAGAATGTGAATTCCGTGCATTTGCAATCGCACTTGACTGCAAGCACAACGTCCGGTCGTTGGGTCAGTCGCAGTTGCTGCTATGGCAGTGGCTGTTGGTGGTGCCGTTGGTGGTGGTGGTGGTGCTGCTGCTGCAGTAGCTAATGCCGGGCGGGGAGGCAGTTGTTGATGACGACGTTGCAAAGTTTAACGCGTTTTTCGCTTTTGTATGATCATTATCGCAGTCTTCGCTTTACGCAACGTCTTCCACAGATCATTTGGCATTTGTTGCTGTTGCTGCTGTCGCTGCTGCTGCTGTTGCCGTTGCCCCGTTGCTTTTTGGTGATCCATCAATAGCAACTGTTGCTCCTGCTTCAATGAAATACGCTCACTGCATTCGCTTGGGCTTGCGCTGAGCTGTTACCATTTGTGGCCCAAGTGGGGCTTGATTGCTTTGGCTCAGACTCTGACTCTGACTCTGTCTGTGGCTCTGGCTCTGTCTTTGGATAAACAAATAAAAGCTTAAATTGTTTTCAGATCATAAAGCAGAAAGGGTTCGTCTGATTGTCTGATTGCCGTTTATTGCCCAGCCCTTCGACCACAATTGCCTGATTTTTGGTGGTTTTACAGCTTTACAGTTACAGTTATTGGGCTAATGAGGCGCAGACGGAATGAGTCTTCCAGTCAATCGATGGCCAGCAAATATTACGTATACGCAGCGCATGTAATTAAAAGCGATCCGACATTTACGAGCCATAAACCCATGCCGCATACATTGTTGGCCGCACTCAACTAAGATGCCAGCTAATTGGGTCAGATGGGCTGGTGGGCGGTGCGGGGTGCGGTTCGAGTACTTGGCACACCTGTTTGGCAGGTGCACGCAGTTGATGTTTCACTTAGGGTCTGCCTGCGGGCCTGTCATAAATAAATAAATAATATTTCTTCGCTTTTGAGTGACAATAGACGATGGCGATGACATGGCCGGGAGTTCAACCTGTTGCCTAATTGCGTCCTGCGCATGTTTTTGGGGCCAGCCGCAAATGGCATAAATTTAAATTTTAATTTACTGCGCTGCCTCGTCAATTGAAGCCACGCAAACGGAGTCGCATTCGGAGCCGGAGTCGGAGCCAGAGCCAGAGCCAGAGCCAGATCCAGTTTCAGCTCGTTGCTCTTTTATTTCATTTCATTTATTTATTTTGAGCTACTTGCAAAATAATTGCATAAATAAATATTTTAAGCCAAAGGTACGAGTCGATTGCTCCCTCTCCCTCTTGCCTTCGCTCTCCCTGCCTCCCTCTCCTACTGTCTCCCTCGCTCGCTCTACTGCCTCCTTAATTTGTTGCATTTTGATTACAATCGCTCTGCAGGCCATCCACTTGCTGGTGCTGCTGCTGGGGCAGCTGTTGGCTCTCTCTCTGTCTCTCCCCATTGCAGCCCGATTGAAGTGTAGTGATTATTTGTGTGTGTAACCGACATTTGCTACCTGTCCGCCTATCAATGCAGCTCCTGTTCTTGTTTGTCATTCCGCAGACAATTTATCAATGAAACGATGGATTCAGAGACGCGACTCAGCTCAACTCAACTCAGCTGAGTCTGGCATTAGTTGCATGTAAATTTTGGCACAGATATGCTAAATCCGGCTGCGACCGGAGAAGACACTTTGCGTTGGCTAATGATGTGAATAGACAGAGAATGAAATGAACTTAATTCCTTTTATTGCAATCTAAAGTATAGTTCTACCATTATTTAATTATATTATGTCAAATTATAATTTATAATAATATTTATATATCCTACAAAATTTTATTTTCAAGTAAAAAGAAATAAAGTTAAAAAAAGTCTGTGTTATTGATTGTATTATTATTCCTTGTATATAATACATTTTTTATTTCATTAAAACAAATTTACTGTGAGTAATATTTTTATTTCTGTCGAACTATTTTTTTTTTTAGAATTAAAAATATGTTAATTAATTAATAAATGAAAACAATTTTTATCTTTTTTAATTTACAATAATATATATTTTATATTTTTATTTTATATATAAATTTTTTTTCTATATATTTTAGTATTCTTTTTTATTAATTATATTATTTGAATATTATTATTAAAGCTTAAGTTAAATGTATGTTAAAAAACTTTTTTTTACAGCAAAATATACTGCTAACTTGAAGCCGTAACTCCAGGCCTGAAACCAATTGACAGTCATAAGCATTGCCCGAAGACAACTTAATCCAGTAGCTAAAGAAAAAACAACAGAAGCAAATCTTACCCACACACACACACACGCGCACACACACAGCGACAGGCAATTGACATATGCACACACGATTAACAAGTGTTTAAATCACAATAAAACTTTAAATCCCACAGATGAGGCTATAAAAAAACTTATGAAAACAAAGCAAGCCCAAAGAAAAGAAACGAACAGCAAAATAAACTGGCAAAGGCCCAGGGGCAGCAGCATCAGCAGGAGCAGGGTCAGCAGGAGCTGAAGAAGCGGGAGCAGCATGCAAAAACTCTCGAGAAAAAAAAGCAACTTACGCATCCAAAAATTGGTCAATAAAATCAACGACAAAACTTTTGTTTAGCGGAGTACAAAGGACACCCAGCCAGGACAGCAACACACACACACACACACATAATGGCAGACATATGAAGGCAGGAGAGAGAAAAAAATGCTTGGCGGGGCGTGTACGTCTCTCACAATGGTGGACAAAAAACATTCCCAGGGCAATAAAAATGACAACAGTTACAAAGTGGCGGCGGGAGATACATATTACAAAGGCAAACAGACAGACAGTCCGAGGGACGCACACACACTGGCAGTCACACACACGCACGCACACACAGATTAAGCCAATTTAACAGATGCTTTAAGTCAAGCGTTCCATAATCTCATGTTGGATTAACGCGTGGTAGTGCGAACTGCAAGCGAGTGGAGGCTGAGCTGAGCTGAGCTGAGGATGCGCTTCTCGAGTGAATTCATGTGTGTGCGAATGTGTGTGTGCGTGTTTGTGTGGCAAGAAGGTGACGCACGTGAAGCATGTTTGTGTAGTTTGTGAATACCCTGCATTGAAACTCGGGCATGCCTGACTAAGCTGTTCGGCGTGATATGAGAGACAGTATTATTTATAGCGGGGACTGTGTTCATACACAATATTATTTGGTATTGTTTGTATTTAATGACTTGATAGTACAAATATTTTGTACTCGTTTAAAACTATGAAGCGTCCTGGAATATGTAAACATTTTTTATTTAATAACTGTTGATATAAAGAATGTGTGTATTATAAAATATATAAATAAATTAATTGTTTTCATATATGTATATATTTTATTTCTATTAGATTAATTTCTATATTTAATAAAAATACATGGGAATCCTCCTTATAAACCTCTAAAAATTTACAAGATTTATGTACCGAATATATTAACGAACAATTTATATATTTTAATTTATATGCATATAAATAGAATATATATGTTTATTTTATTTTATTTATTTATTTAGTTTTTTTGTTTTTAAATTTAAAAAAAATTGATATATATTTAAAATTTAAAAATTGATATATATTTAAATTATATACATATATACATAAATTTATTTATATAAATTTAAAAAAAAAGGACGCTTTATTTACAAGCGAATTTGACATTATGCTGCTAATACATAACTATTTACATATATTTTCTAAGAAAAAATGATTAATTGCATTAAAATATTAAAGTTAAATGTTTAATGCGTATACACTTTAGTAAAAAATTAATAAAATTTTCAATATATTTTTCTATGCATATATATTATAAGGTCTCGCCTTTCACAAAATATGTTAGAATTATAATTTACATTTAATTTTATTTATTTATTATCATATTAGAGTTCATGTAAAACAAAAATTGAGCACTGGAGCCTTTGGTTTAAATTTATGTTTTATTTGCAATTTGTCATATGATTAAAAAAAAAACAATACAGCAAAATAAATGTAAATATAAAATTTAATAATTTGTAAGTTTCAGCAGTTAATCTGCTCTTTGCCGATAACTCTCACATCATTTATATGGCGCAGCATTTGGCCAGCTACCGAATACGCAATTCTCTGACTTTTGCCGCGGCTTGCATTTATTTCACTGTTCCTTAGCTGATTTTTGTTTTTGCTTTTTATTTTTTCGGCAAATTCCCCAACACACACTCGGACACACAGCATATCTCTTGGCATCGGCTCTGCCTGTGCCGGGCAGCTCCTCAGATACTTTTTTCTTTTTGTATGCCACAGATACTTTGTCTTTGCAGCGTTTGTCTGCGTTGGCAAATCCTTTGGAGAGACGTCGCATGTTTGCCTTTTTTTGGCACTCTCCGTCTCCTGCCCTTGTCCCTCTTCTGCCTCTGTAGATTTTTTTTGTCTTATATGATTTCATTTCATATCGTTTTGTGGCTGTTGTTGCTGTTGCCCATTTGCGGCGTTTTGATATGTTACCCGGTAGCAGTCCCTTTTTTTTTGGCTGCGCCCAACCCCTTTTTGCCCCTGGTCTTGCCTTTTCTATCCTTTTTTTTTTTTTGTTTTGTGAGTGCTTGTACGCCAAAATGAGCCCCACTTAAAGCGATGAGATTTTTGGCGTCTGGCGACGTCGGCGTTTATCAAATAAATATCTTTGAAACATATAACAAATAATGAAATGCAGTCGCACAGAATTGGTGTTATTAATTGTGGCCAATCGATTTGATTTGTTTATGGTTGGAGAATGCGGTGAGTGCTCGCTCTCTCTCTCCCTCTCCCTCTCTCTCTCTCTCTCTCTCTCTGCTTTGCTCTGCAATCTAGCCGGAATAGATACATCAGCCTAGTCCCGGGCATCATTAGCAGCTAACCCCAGCAGCCAAACGAATTAATTGAAACATTACCTAAGCAAACGTCCGTCCGTGCCGCTCGTCCACCTACCCAGATCCAGGCTAATTGAATTTCCTCCGTCCAAAAAAGGTCGAGCCACGGTCCACGTGTCCTGTGTGCCACTGCTCCCCCCGTCTTCCTCTCCCTCTCGCTCGCGAATGTTCTGCTCCATGTTTGTTCACTTGTAGAAAAATGAATGTCTCGCATTTTAAGTGTGCCTCGCATTGTCTCTGCTTCTGTTGTTTTCTCTCTTTTTTTTTATTTTTTCTTTTTAGCCGGGTCCATGGGCATTGTTGCTATGTGTTTTCACGCATAAAAATTAAAGTCCCCGCGCTTTTGTTTGTGTTGCGTTTCTCCTGCTGCCTGCCGCCCTCCCCTGTCCACCTCTGGCTGCTCAGCCCCAGCAGCAACAATTGGCCTTTGTTGTAAATGCGGCTATCATTAGTTTGCTGGCTACTTAACACGACATTGATGCAGCTTAATTATGCCTCACCATTGGACAGAGATGATCTCGCTGTACATAACAAAAACAAGGCGGCCGAAAGGGGGATTGAATGGCATAGAAGAAAGCTGTCTAGGCAGATGAGTTGAATGAGTTACATAATTAAAGTATTTAGTTTATATTATATAGCTTATAAATTTCTAGTTATTAATTAATTTTTTTAATTAGTTTTAAAGTGTTGTTAATAATTTATCTGTCTAGGCAGATGAGTTGAATGAGTTACATAATTACAAAATTTGGTTTATATTATATAGATTATAAGTTTCTAGTTCTTAATTAATTTTTTTAATTAGTTTTAAAGAATTGTTAATTATTTGTAGATATTAGCTCAGTCTCTATTGAATGTTTAAAATGTAATAACTAAATTAGTTTTTATATATTATATACATTTTTTTGTTGTATTATTTATATGAATTAAACAAAATTTAAGACTTTCTATTTAATTTTTACTCGGACAATTTTTTTTTTAATTTTTTATTTTTATTATTATTATTTTTTTTATTTTAGATTCGACTTCCGACTTCAACTGCCTTGCTTTTTATTGAGTTAAACTCTAACTTTCTAATTGAACTCCACATCTTACGTATATTTAAGGCTTACTATGGATCAGTTTTTTATTTATTATATGCAGTTAGTTGTATTCAAGCTACAGGTCATTCTACGATCAATCTAATATGTAATACATGTGAATTTTAACAATTTTCAATTGAGTTTTTGTGTGTCTCTGCCTATATAAGGCACTGATTGCCATGCGATTTGCGCAGCAGTTAAAAGACTTTGCTGAAGCTCATCCCATTCGAGCGCACATTAGCGCCGTCTCTGTGCACTTTGGCTCGCCCGAGACAGCAGCATAGAAAATAGCCGCAGTCTGACTTTAATTACATTCAGGCCAAAAACTTTGCTTGGCAGCGAAACAATTCATTAAAGCCAAACTGGGCAAGTGGCCGAGTGGACAAGTGGACAACTAGGTTCATAACAATTTGCCTGTGATGAGAGCTCGAGTTTAGGAAGTTTGGGGCCGAGTGGGAGGAGCTGGAGCCGTAGCCACTCCCCGGCGGAGCCGTTAATGATGTGCAGCATGCTAGAAGATTGCGATTGAAGCTGACTGAAATGAGATGGATGAATGGATGGAATGGAATGACACGGAATGGCAGGGAATGTCTAGCTGAATGGGCTGTCTGGCCCCGGGTTGACACCGAGTTCAAGTGGCGGGCTGCATCTCAAGATTGACTAATGGCAATGGCAGCGACGACATACCGTTGATTGATTGTTTTTCCATGTAAATCGTGCGACAAATTAATCAATGCTAATGACACGCTCAGACCGAGAAACAAGTTGCCATCTTCAGGTTGTGGACCGCCAAACAAATTGCATTTTAAGCATCGTTGTCCTTTGCCTTTTCCAAGGATCTGCGGGCATCTCCGTCTCTGTATGTGTGTGCAATTTTTCAAAATGGGATTTAGATAAAACTGATTTACACTAGCGCAATTGTTAATTGCCCCGTTTGATGTGACTCAACCGTATCCCAGAGCAACTTGCACTCATTAAAGCAACGCATTCGCTTGGCATAAATTGCACTTATCTTAACTCGGATTTTATGCTAATGTGTCGCAGCGTCTTGCTAGCTGCAAGATTTAAAGATAAGCTGCGCCAAAAAGATGCGAGCCGAGACTTGAGCTGGCCAAAACACTTACCAACACTCACTCACACTCACACTGACTCACGCACACACATTCAGACATGTACTGTGCGTCTGGTTGACGCCCACTGTGTTCCGCGTGGCATTGTCAACCCTTTGTGCCCTTCACAGTTCTGAGCTCGCACTCCGCAGTTCCCCTATGTCTCACCTCCAATACAGCTCGCACCCTAAGCTCCGCTTTTTGCCATGCGAAACTGCAAGGGTTGCTCTGTGGCACGCAGTGCACTTTTGTGGGCTGGCTGTTTAGCCGGCGCTACTCGCAACTGCTCGCAGTACATCTATAATTACGTCACCTTGGCTCGAGACACTCAGCTGGCAACAATGTGCTAAATGCTGAATGACACTGGCTGCCTCTTAATCTAGTGAGCAAAAAGGCGCAGAAAGGGGCATGTTAATAATAACCAATAATTGAAGAAAATTCTATTGGAAATGGCATAAAGGCAGCACATGAAGTAGAAATTCAATATGGACTTTATTGCTTTTTTTTATTTTAAAATATACAACAACTAGTTTATATGAACTTATTCAACTATTTTATACTAAACTAATTAAACATCATAAATTAGCTAAAAAAAATACAATAAAACATAAAAAACAAGTAAGAAATAATTAATACAAATAAATAATGAAAAAATCCAAAATATTATAATAATATTCCATGTCTTAAACATAATTAAACACAATAAAAAATAAAATAATAATAAAGAAGAATTAAATTACCCAACTAAGTTATTAAAACCAAATATGATGTTTAAGCTGATTTGAATTGCTTTAAAATATTATATTATCATTGTATATTATTGTATATTATCTTATATTAATATATTATTAATTGATTATATTATTGTATTATAGTTTTAAATAATTATATTATGGAAATATCTTGGCAATGTACAACTGTTATATAAAGATAAATATGTATAGAAATTTACACTCTTTTCAAGCATAATAAATTTGTTTTATTGTCAGTAAATGATATGATATATGTATATGTATAAGTGATAACTCAAAGTTGAGTTGACTTTATTATTTAATAATAATTTTAAATCATTTTATTCAGGCTATCTTTTGACTATTTAAGATTTCCAATATTACTTTTAAAACATTTCCATATTAATATTGTCTAAAAGACAAATGCTATTCTTAAAATGATCTTTGCCTTATGAAATTTCCAACTAGTTGCCATAAACTGTGTCCTGCATAAGCTGTAAGCCAATGTCATTTGTTGTTCGGGCTGGAAACCTATCGCTTTGAGCCCACAGCAAATGCTCTGATAACCACAACTGAGCGAAGACGCTGCCAGACTCAGACAACAGCCTGACCGCAACCCATTCTAGCCAGCGGGGTGTTCCATGGGCGTGTGGGCGTGGCTGGTTTCGAGTGCTTACTTACCTACGGGTTATGCCTGGTCAATAAGCCGCTTGGAATATATTACGACGGAATTTGTAAGCCGCTTGCCAAAAAGATGGCCAAAATATTTTGTGGATGCAAGTCAACTTATGCGAGGCGCTGTCCGCAGCAGCAGCGGAAACTTTTTCTAGCCCATGATTTATATGTGGTCTAGATGTATGATGAAATATGTGTGTGTGTGTGTCTGTTGTGCAGCTGGGGCCAACGTCGCGTATACGCAGCGTTGCGTTGACACGTCTTGCGGTCAGGCGAAAGATAATAACAGCCTTGAGTTGGAGCTGTGGCTGGAGCTGGGGCTGGCACTGTGGCCAGAGAGGGCCTAGTTCTTTTTTCTGCGCACTCGTAAGTCGACACTCAGTGGTATTCAAAGCGTAGCTAGTGGCTGGCACGAATGCGTTCGCCTCTATCACAGTTTTTGCTGATTTTTCACACTGGCTCGGACCCCTCGGCCAGCTGTTGTCCGGCGCCCTTGTCGGCCAGCTGGCACGCCCTTTGCCGCTTTGCGCTTCTCTCACACCTCCTCTTTTTTTATTATTAACTTTTTGTCCATTTTGGTCACGTTTGATAAGCTGCAAACAAATAATTCATGAATGGGCCAGCTGTTGCGCCTGCTGCTCGATGATTTTTAAATATGATTTGAATGAGTTTATAAGTTTTGTTTATTTGCTTAAGCATCAGCATCATCAGCAGCAGCAGCAGTCGAATGACACCGAATGACTCCCGTTCACCCTGCACTCCCCTCGCCCGCTGTGCGGGGTTGATTCAATTCAATTTGATTGATGTCTTTGCTTGCCAGCGCTTGTAGACAGTCATTAGCTGCGCCTTCGCTACCGCCGCTGTCTGTGCTCTGTTCTATCCTAGTGCAGCCACGCCCCTCTCCCTGCCGCTGTCTGCCCCGCCCCTTGGCAGTGAGTGGCGCTGACAGCTTGCCAAATTGTCTGCTAAAACTCTCAGCTCTCGCACAGCAACTGATGTATTACTCCAAAGAGCTCTCTCCGCAATGCATCATTAGCATCTACATACATATGAGTAGACCTCAATCGAAACTATAAATATATTTGGCTTGATTTCTGTTGACTTACAGATCTTTAAATGTTTAATGCAGCTCAGTAAAAGTGTGAGTGTATAGGATTTATGGCATAAATATATTCATATATATTTATAATATACAAACGAACAAAAAATATATTAAAATATCAATTCTTACTAATTTCTTGTTTCTACTAAAACAAAGCTGTAGCTGAAGACAATATATTATGAGTCTATAATACTTATATATCATGGCCAAGTAATCAGGCTGGCAGATGAGCTGAAGAAGGAATTTATGAGCAAAAGTATAATCAGGAATGGATTAAGCTAAATTGATATACTATTTTTTTATATACTTTACAATAATATTTAAACGCAAAGATTCCTTTATTTTAATTATTGGCTTTAAGTATCAAATACTTGTTGTGCCACTTTCATATGAACATCAATTTCCCTGACTATATTGGCTATATATTTTGTTTGATTTAAATTTCATTTCATTTATGAGACTTTTAATCTTACAACAATATATGTGATATTGCATGAAATTTCATACAAGTCTTGCATAATTACAAGATACTTTCTATTTATTATGAACACATAAACAAATAACTAATGATAGTTTTAAATATAACTGATATCTCTGAGGAAAAGCAGGAAAAGCACTAGCTTACTACCAACTGTCACAGCTAAGAGATTAGCCCATATCATTTATATAACGATATGTGGTATCTTTATACTAGCAAAAATTTATCAATGCTTGCGATAATTTGTGATATACCATTTCAATGTTGGCTCAACATATAGCATGAATTTTAAGATTTGTTATTTATTTACTGAATTGTAGTTGCTTTAGATGATATTTGCATGACGAATTTTTTATATGTTTATGTTTGTACGGATCCGAGTGCCACGTGGCCTTATAATGACGCATTCCTTAGCCAAGTCAACTAAAGTTAATTCTTGGCCATTGAAAGCAAACCTTAAAAAATCATATAACACTTACTCTAGAGAGACTTTTACTTGAGGCTGAGCGTTTGATTAACTGTGCGAGTCAGCTTGAAGCGATAGATATACAGACACAGAGAGAGAGAGAGAGAGAGAGGGATGGAAAGAGAGAGGGACAGCTATAGGAATAAAGTAGAGTCGCAGCCACATGCGGTCGCGGTCGCGGTCATATTTGGCTTATTATAAATGACTGAATGTGAACTGCCTGTCATGTTTTATCTTTATTTTCGTGCATTTCTGGACACATTTCACTGGGACTACGACGAGCTGCAGATGGGAGTGGGGCTGTAGGGCCGAGGGGGCTGTTGCTGCCGGCGTGTCTGCACATTTTCAACATTTTCCGTTGTTGTTTTTTTTTTTCGTTCGCTTTTGGCCTCTCTGTCAGCTTCTTGTTCCTTTTGGCCAGGCACAATGTGATGATAATGGCGCTTGCAGGCCGACTGACGTTTCTAACAAAGTGAGTCGCATTAAGGATAATCGAGGCAACTAAAAGCAAAGCCAACAGCAGCAGCAACAACAACATGAAACAAAGCAGAGACAGCGACAGAGACAGCGACAGAGACAGCGACAGCGACTGCTGATGGGGCTCGATTTGCGCGTCATTATCCTTGCAGGCAGCCAAGTGTCTATTGTGTGTGTGCGTGTGTGGGTGTGTGGGTGTGTGTGAGACACACTGTTTTGGCCGCCAGGCCTGAATGTCCATCAAGAGCAAAGACGCTGCAACGCCTTGCGCCCGTTACTCGTTGCCCTTGCCCTTGCCCCAGCCCCTGCCCCTGCCGCATCCTGTGTCTGACATCTTCGTCGTCATCGCTCGGCGTTACGAATGATTTATGGCCCGCAACTCGGTGCGAGCTGAAGAGCAGCGCACAACCCTCTGGCAGTCAGCGAGAAGCGCTCTGCAATTGACAATTGTCCCAGCCAGGATACGGCCCGAGTCCTGGCCAGCTACACCTCGATGGCTACTCGATGGCTGAACAAATATTTATTAAGCAAATTAAAGGCGCGCCAGCAAATCCCGCGATACAAATGACTCGAGCTTTTCCCTCTGCCCGATGATGGGGCACTTTGCTCTAGCCTTTGGCCAGTCGAATTATGCGCTCTAACGCCCCGATTCCCATTAGTCAGAGCCATGCTGCTTTAAGCCCGCTTTCAGAGCCAAGCAGCACTTGGCTCTGGCTCAACCCAAGCCGACTTGCGTGTCCTTTTTTCGGCCACAAAATTATCAAAATTAAATGGAATACCTCACGTGCCATATGCAATGTGGCAGCTGCTGCGGCTGCTGTCTCGACAGCCATGATGCCCAAAAAAAAAAAAAAACTACTTTAAAAACACTTGAGCATACGCAGCCAGCAGGTGCGAGCGGGACAGCAGCAGTGCGACTTGCTCTCATTAAATAATTAAAGTTTTTTCCCCATTTTGGTTATTTCGGTTGGCTCAAATCACACTTAACTCAGCTCGTCTGCCACAAATGCGATGTCTGCACGTAGCATGCATCTGGCCTTTTGCATGCCCCATTCACTGGCCTTTCTTTTGACTTCAGACTTTGCGATAGTCGTACAATTGGAAGACACTTAATTTGGGGCGTGAAAGTAGTTCCACATTCCGAAAAAGATCGTATGCCGCCCTAGGGAATGTAGTAGCGATAGTAGTAGTGGTAGTGGTAGTGGTACTTGTAGTAGTAGTAGAAGTAGTACTAGTAGTAGTAGTAGTAGCAGCAGTAGTAGCAGTAGTAATAATAGCAATAGTAGTAGTAGCAATAGTAGTAGTAGCAGTAGTAGTAGCAGTAGTAGTAATAGCAATAGTAGTAGTAGCAATAGTAGTAGTAGCAGCAGTAGTAGCAGTAGTAGTAGTAGTAATAGCAGCAGCAATAGCAGTAGCAATAGTAGTATCAGTAGCAATAGTAGTAGTAGTAGTCATAGAAGTAGTGATAGTAGTATCAGTAGCAATAGTAGTTGACGCAATAATAGTAGTCGTAGTAGTAGCAATAGCAGTAGCAATAGTAGTATCAGTAGCAATAGTAGTAGTAGTAGTCATAGAAGTAGTGATAGTAGTATCAGTAGCAATAGTAGTTGACGCAATAATAGTAGTCGTATTAGTAGCAATAGTAGTAGCAGCAGTAGTAGTAGTAGCAATAGTAGTAATAGCAATAGTAGTAGTAGCAATAGTAGTATTACTACGACTTCAAGTAATAGTAGAAGCATTACTAGTAGTAGAAGTATTACTAGTAGCAATAGTGGGAGTAGTAGTAGTAGTAATATCAGTAGCAAAAGTAGTAGTAGAAATGGTAATAATTAGTAGTAGATATTGTTCAACCTGTTTAAGGGATGGTTCGTTGTCTACGTGAAACTATTAGATCCGAATCCGATCTCTCATCGTGGGCATCGTTTAGTGTCCGTCCCCTTCTTCTTCCGATTAGATAGAATCTTATGTCTTATCTTATATTTCGGCGCCCTGAAAGAATCCACTTTACTGTCTGTCCGTCAATCCGTGTTTGAATGACCTTAACGAACTGAGAGACTGTGATATAAAGCTTGAGTCTTAAAAACATGTTTCCTTATTAAGAACGTAATCAAATGCGGTAGGTAAAGAAGAAATAGAAATAGAATAGAGCTTCAGGAATATTCATCAATTCAATTAGTAGGGAGAGATAAAAGGGATGCGTCTAAACTGTGACAAGAGCAAACTGAACCACTGCTGGCCTTTTCCGCAGATCTAACTGTTCTTTATAATTCCGTAACTTTGAATACTTACAATTCCCTCTTGGTAGCTTTTGGTTTTAAAATCTATTAACCTTTGTGATTTTCTGACATGCATTTTTTTTAAATATATTTCCTTATCGATGTTTTTATGCATGTAAACCAAAACGAAACTAGTTTAGAATGTTTTACTATCAGCGTGAAGAATGGTGAAAAGTTGAACGGGCCAAAATGTTTTTGCTTTTGCGTTCTGCTTTGATCTTAGAAAAGGTAATGAGCGTGCTGACGAGGCGTGGCATCTAAAATTAAGTCACATTTCGTGATGGCAAAGAAAACAACTGTGCAAATATTTGATCGAGTCCAAAACAACATTCCGACTTGTCGCAGTTGACTCAGCGTGATCTCAACTCAGAACCTAACCGACTGCCGTGTGCGAAGCGAAAGAAAGAATTTTAAGATGTTCAGAGCTCAGCTAACCAAGGTTTTATTGCTGGGAGTGCTGCTCCTCGGGGGCAGCCAGGCGTATCCAGTGCGCGGACGGAAGCGCGCCTTTGGTAAGGAAGTGTCGACTTTTCCTTTGATTCATAACTAAAGATCCCGCTCTCCTCCCAGGCTTGGGTCTGCTCGGCGGCGCCTTGGCGGGCGCTGCCATTGGCCATGCCGTGGCTAAGGCACCGGGCTCATCGAAAGCAGCTGCTCCAGCCGCTGCACCCGTTGCCCAGGTGGTGGAGAACGGAGTGCCCGATGCCAATGGCTGCTACAAGCAGACGATCAAGGAGCCCGTTCCTGGTCACCCGCGGCACTACACTGAAACGGTTCACCTGGTCTGTCCACCGCGCCCGGCAGCAGCTGCACCACAGCCGGCGATGCCGGCACATGTGCACTTGCTACCCGTTGCCCAAGCCCCAGCTGCATCCGTGTATCCAGTGATTCCTGCCCCGGCGCCAGTGGCTGCTCATGTGGTGGCAGCCGCCGTTCCAGTTGTCAATGCCACGCATTTAAATGGAACCCTTACCGTGACCACTCTGGATCACCCCAACCCAGTTCCAGTTTCAGTGCCAGCTGTTCCTGTTCCTGCTGCAGCTCCTGCTCCTGCGCCCTCTGCTGCTGCAGCTAAGAATCCGCATTCTTCTCTAACTTTTGCCTATGCAACTGCTCCCATAGCACAACCTGCACATCCAGTTCAGCAAGCCCCAGCACAAGTGTTTTTGCTTTCCAAAACCGTGAAGAAGCAGAAGTCTGCAGCGAGTTCATTAAATGTTTCATATGGTCTGTTAATGCTGGTGGTTCTCTACTGCCTTATAAGCAAATAAATTTTAAATATTCAACTTACCTGTCCTAACAAATAAATTATTTAGAGGATAATAAGGTCACAGCCACTATTAACAACTTAATAGATGTCAAATGCAAATTATTAAATTCAAGTTTCCCGCCAAAGCAAACTTTACGTGTGCACAAATCGCAGCCAACCTAACGGCTGTGCGCAATTTCGAGCGCAGCTAGCTTCACTCGACGCACCACTGTTAAAGTGCTGTTATCAATAACAGTGGGAAACGAGTTTTACATATAGATGGCGCTAATTCCCTAATTGAGCTCATAGCGCTTTCTATTGACAATTTTAATGTTACTCAAATGGCACCATTAGCCTATTATTTTACAGCTCCTATAACAGTGATTCTTTTTATATAGCTGGCAAACGGTCACACAGTACTTGCAGCCGGCGCCTTTTAATTGTTTTCGTTGTGAAATTCGCGCGATTGCAGTTGAAGAACAAATTAAAATTCAGCATGAGCACTTGGGACCCCGATCAGGATGTGGAGCTAACCGACTCCGAGGATGAGATTGCAATGAAGCGCGATTTCCATGGACGCGAAGCCATACTTTTCGTGGTAGACGCGAATCTGGAGGTAAATGGGAATACACAGAAAGAAATTTGTATATTAAAGCGAAACATTATAGACAGAGCGCTTCATGGACGCGCTTAGGCTAATACGCGGTGCTTTCATCTCCGGCATGCTGGTGAACGGCAAGGATCTAATGGGCCTCGTCTTTGCCAACACCAAGCACAGCCCGCCGCCGCAGGAGGTACAGTGTCTGGAGAACATAACGGTATCGGCGAACTGCGCCATCTTCCTGCCGCTGCGCCAGCTGACGAAGGCCATAGTGGAGCACTACATGGACTTTATGCAGAACGCCGAAGAGCTGTTCCCCAAGGAGTACGGCCTGGCTGAGCCCGACGGGCGGGGCAGCTTTGCGCAGATGATTCGTCTGTGCATCGAGATGCTTGAGAAGTGCGGAAAGAAACTGAACAATGCCAAGATCGTGTACATCACGGACGTGGAGGAGCCGCACCCATCGTCCAGCCCAGAGTTTCAAACTGCTCTGCAAAAGGCCAGCGATCTGGAGGGCAAAGAGTTCGAGTTCCAGGTGATTCCCATGATCGATGACTTTGACTACGAGCCCTTCTACAAGGAGTTCATAACGCTGTCGAGAGGTAGGTCCTAAGGATATAAGACTCGCTACACATGCGACATTTGTTCCCCTTGCTGGTGTGCAGCTGTAGCCAGAAAGGTTTCAAGATGTCGCAGAGCAATCAGTGCAAATGTTTCACCCGCATCCAACTGAAGTATTATTGGGTTGCGCTTTTGAATTTGCTCACAAAATTACTATTTATGCTTAAGGTAGCGACGGCTCTGAAGCTGGTACTACAGCTAATAATAAAAGAGGCAGCGAAAGAGAGCAATGAATGTGAAGTTGTTCAATCAAGTGGTTAGGAAAACCCGATCTATCCAAAGAACGAATAAAGAATGGACAGATAGACATATGAGGGGGGAGCGCAAAGACTTCATAAATGAAGTCTACAGATAGTACAGTACAGTAGGTAGGTACAGATGGACAGATGCTGTTCTCGCAGGAGGTAAGGACGGATAGAAGAAACCGCAAAAAAGACATCGATGAATGGACTGGTTAACCAACAGGCAAATGGAGTGTTGAATGAGCGGGCGAACAAGAACAGACGCACGGACCGCAGAGGGCTGTTGATAAACAATAAGTATTTGCAGATAATAAAGAACCTGCTGTTAAGTATTGCCAGAGCTAGTGTAGGATAGGAGTGGGAGGGATGGGTTTGTGTTTGATTGAAGCAAACTGGATGTGCAAATCTGTAAATGTCCCTATTAACATTTCTCTCTTTTCTTTAGCCATCGAAATAGACGCCTTTCGCGTGCCGGACGCGCAGCTGCAGCGCGAGATCCTGGAGGATCGCAAACTGAGGCAAGACTTTCTGCGTCGCTGCCTGGGTCACTTTACGCTCTCGCTGGGCCCCAATCTAGATATATCGGTGCAGTACTACAATTACTTCCAGCGGCGCGCCTATCCGCAGAAGGTGCACATCATGCGGCGCGACAACAGCGTCGTGCGCAAGCGGCGGCAGATTATGGTGCGGCAGCAGGATGAGGAGACGCAGGAGATAACGCACGAGTACCAGATCAAGATGACGGGCGGCTGGTACGAGTGTAAGATAGGCGAGGAGACACTTCGTGTGTCCACGGAGCAGATGAATCGCGTGCGCGATTTGCATCCGCCTGGCATGATGCTGCTGGGCTTCAAGCACCGCTCCAAGCTGCCTAGCAATTATTACAGCAAGCCGTGCAGCTTTATGTACCCGGACGATCAGAAGATCATTGGCTCCAAGCGACTGTTCCGCGCGCTCTGGCAGCGTTGCTTGGAGCGCGAGAAGATTGCGGTTTGTCTGTTCATGTGCAAGCGCAAGTCCGTGCCGCGCTACGTGGCGCTGGTGCCCGTGGAGGCGGCCCAGCCGGACGACAAGAACTATCGCTCGCTGCTCTCGGGCGATGGCTTCAAGATCGTCTACTTGCCCGAGGCGAAGCATATACGGCAAATCGACATGTGCGAGTGGAACAGCACGGCCAACACGGCAACGGACGAGGGCGTCGACTTTTTCCAGAAGGTGATCCGCAAGCTGAGCGTCGACTACCAGCCCAACCTCATCAACGACCCCAATCTGGAGGTGCTGCAGTCCAATCTGCTGGCTCTGGCCTTGGACTTCAAGACCGAGGACGACGGTCTCAGCCAGCTGCCCGATCCGGCGATGCAGAACAAGCGCATCGAGAAGCTTCTGCCCCTCTACGAGACGTTGTTTGATCCCGAAGTCGAGCCGGCCAAAAAGCGTGCGGCCAAGTCCAACGCCGACGAGGCCAGTGCGCCAAAAGTGGCCAAAATTGAGCAGGATCAGCTGTGCAGCTACGACTTCGTGGAGCTGCTGATCAAGGATAATCGACTGGGCGCCTGCACCGCCCAGCAGCTGCGCTACATACTCGATCAGCATTTCGGCGTAAAGCTAGCAAAAACCGCAACCAAGGCTGTGCTCATCGAACGCATCAATGCGCTGAGCGCAGATTGTTGATGTTGAATTGTAAAACGGATATCTGAAAAGTGTTTTTGTATTAGTATTAAGAATTGCTAAACTGCAACAGGAAAACTGAATGCATTGCTTGATTTGCTGAGCATCAATTTTATATTTGTAATTTGCAAACTATATTCGATATATATGCACCTTGTATACCTCTCCATAGGATTGTTGACCTAAAGCAGGAAATGTGAATGGATTGCTGTAAGCATGAGAATAAATTGAGAATTTAGATAAGATTTATATTTATGAATATGCAAAATACTTTTGGCATATATATGCCCAATATCTATGCTTACAGCTTGATGTACTTTAAGTATATTAAATTCGTTGTTGAGATTGTTATGCTGCAAGCGGAAATTGTGAATACATTATTATAAGAGTTGATAGAACAAATAAGCATTTGCCATGGATCAGATTTAGATTTATGAATATCCAAAATATAATTGACATTTATGTGCGTAACAATATTTATGTGTACATATTTGAATGCCTGTGATATACCTGGAAGTAGCACTCTTGAGCTTCAACAGGAAATATAAATGAATATGGTAAGCATTCAATTCACATTTATGATTAAGTAGTTGATCGTTTGATTCTTTACGCTCGGTTTGCGTAGTCGACCGAAAAAATCATAAGATCTCCTATCTCTTTCTGTCTCTCTCTCTCTATCTCTTTCTCTCTCTCTCTCTTAAGGCTCTGAGCAAGAGTCTTCGTTTCCATTCGTTTTTGTTTTCTGAGAAGAGAATCGCCTGGAGTAGAGTTGGACTTTTCATGTAACAGCCGAACGATCTCTTCAAGAAATAATTGAAAATGGCGGTAATCTGAGCTTTGCTTAATAATAATAAAGGTATAATATGGCATAATAATATCAATGTTTGCGCCTTAAATAATGAACTGTGTGTAGCAAATGCATGAAGGCTTTGTGGCTAGCTCAGCTCGGGCTGTGTTTCTTAGCTTTCGTAATCCACTTAACGCAGAGCCGTAAGTTTGCTTCGCGGCTGCCGGACATGGTTTATTTCTTCAGTCAGCGTAAATTGCATAATTTGACTCTTAACCTGAATAGCTGCAAATGTCCTCGTGGTGTATGAAGGAGCTCGCAACTTTTGGGCGACTTTCGGGCCAGGCAGAACTTTGCACTCGCCTTTGTCCGATTCGAGGAACAAGCGTCAAAAGGTGAAAAGCTGTAGCCTTCGCGTCAGTTGTTGTGTTCCTCGAGTGCAAAATGAGTTAAAAAATTATCAAAAGTGCAGAGGGAGCGAGTGTGCAAAGCGAGGCGTGGCAGTGGCAGGTGGGCGAGAGCGAAGGCCCATTTACGCACTTGCAAACAGTGAAACAGTGAAACAGTAAAGAGGCAAAAGTTGCAACGAAGAACGGAAGTTGCGAGTTGGGCGAGCTTTGGCTTTGCTGCTGGCCAACTTCAAGATGGCCAACACGAATGTGGCCTGCCTTTTACTTTCTTGGCACTTTATTTTAATTTCTGCGGCGCCGCGGCTTGTTCTAAACTTTCTTTCTTCAGCTTTTACGTTCAGCTGGCCAGCGTAACTTGTGGTCAAGTCGAAATTACTTTGCCAAGCGGTTAGCCGATACCCTGTACACAAACAAGCAAAGGTAGCATGCGCTGCACTGAGAATTTGTCGAATGAATCACAAAGATATTGAATCCATAATCCATATCTAGAGCAAGATGATCCACCCCTGCTCTTTCTCCCCTTTCCCTGTCATATCGAAAATCTTTTATTGTATCTATTGATATTACGGCATTACAAACTACGGCGTCTTTATTACGATGTCCCACTCAGGCTTACTACAAATTCAACTTTACACAATTTGGTCCATTCTGGGCATAATACAAAAACAGATGAGACTTTTCTTTCTTACAGTTACTTGGTTGGGATGCGCATATCCTTGAGGGCATTAACAGCCTGCTGGTACAGCTCCAATCCGTTGAGATGCGGGTTAACTTCTAGATACTTCTTGAGCTTCTTCTGTTGCTTTTTCAAACACCACGTACTCTCGGCCCATAGCAGTTGGTACTCCCGTATGAGCTTCAGGTGCTCGATTTTGCGGTCATCAGGTGCCGACTTGTTGATCGATTTGACGAGCCGCTGCTTCTCGGATCTGATCTGGTGCACGTGGAACTCCTGCCGACTTAGCATGAACAGCATTGTGTGGACAAGCTCCTTCAAACTACGTTGCCTCTGGTCCCCCATCCTCCTCTGATTAGTTTTCTGTTTTATTATTCTTGAAATTAAGTGTTGTGCAAAATACGTATATAAAAAATCTGTTACATGACTAACAAAACAACAAAAGAGCCGCACACGTGGCTTGCTGAGATTGCTGAAGGTATTCGGATTTGACGTGGGGCATATCATTTTTTTTGAGTGCTGCACAGTCTGCTAAGGGCAGATGCAAATTGTGGTATCAATTCATTATAAAGCTAGCTCAGCTCAACAGCAATTTGAGTTATTGAAGTCAGAAATAAGCCTACAATAATTGCAGCAGTTGAAGCCAAAGGATTCCTCAGTGCTTTCATTTAATTTAGTTTTTGTTATATAAATAAATAATCGATTGCAGTTAGCTTTGATTTCAGAATATATTTTCTTATTTATTTTATATATAGATTTAAAAATAGTTATTGTCCTGTTTATCAATGTGAAGTGTTTTAATTTTTTATATTTATTCAAAGATATCCCTTTGCTAATTTATTAACGACAGTTTCGCCGTCTTGCCACAGAAAACCGCAAAGCGCGCAAACTTGGCTTTAGTTTCAGTAAATAAATACAAGAGGCAAACGCAATGACCGCTAAACACACAAACACTCACATTAATATAAATATATATTTACAAGTGTGTGTGGGCGTGTGTGTGTATTAAATGGGTCAAGCAGAACTAACGCTGAAATTCATTTCCGTTTTACTCATACATTAAAGAGAAGAAGAGAGAGAGAGAGAGAGAGAGTACAAAGGAGAGAGAGAATAAAAAAAAGTTTAACTAATGATAATTCAATTAAATTGGCAGTTAATAAATATAATTAGCCATCAATAGGGCAACTTATCTCATTGAGTGTTAGTTGAGAGTCTTCACTGTGCAGCGTAGAAAAGCAGAATTTTAATTGGCTCACTTTACTGGCTAAAGACTCTAATTAAAGGCGAGCCGAGCTGCTTCAGTGCTCCACTCGAGCCGCACATATTTTGCCATTAATCATCATCTTATTTATCTTTTGAATTTGGCCTGGCATTAATTTCAATGAGTATAGCCAAAACATGCTCATGCCGATGGCCTACGCCATGGACTTGCCTCAGATAATAATTTTGTGTCAATTAATTACAATTACCCTGCAGCAGGCCGGCAATTGTGCGACTTTGTCAATTGAACAGACACAGCACGCATATAGGTGAAACGCCGTGCAGCTGCCCGAGGCAAGCAGACAATGGTAATTTAATGTGTGCGTGTCTCTCTGTGTGTGTGTGTGTGTGTAGATGCACTTGTGCGTGTTGCCGTAGCTGCAACAAAAGACTAAAATATTTGTCAAGGATATTTGTGCAGAGTGTGGACAAAGTGTATCCACAAAATTGTGGAAAGTTTAAATTTAATCAACTTGCTTGCCCTGGTACCCCGTGGCGTATGCGTTATAAATGCGTCTGTAGACATAAATTTAATATCACCTCAAAACAGGCAGCAGGCATTCGAGACTCAGCTGAGTCAACAGACAAACAAAAGTGACAACAAAACATGTCTCAAGCATTCTGCAGAGCAGAGCAGAGAGTGCGAGAGAGAGAGAGAAAGACAGAGACAGAGAGAGAG
This sequence comes from Drosophila navojoa, assembly GCF_054131105.1. NCBI lineage: Eukaryota > Metazoa > Arthropoda > Insecta > Diptera > Drosophilidae > Drosophila > Drosophila navojoa. The sequence continues at coordinate 27,362,366 of NC_142890.1, read as the reverse complement.
AGGGGGAGAGGAAATTGGTCAGTTTATAGCAAGCAACTGGACTGCAGGGGAAAATTCTCAAGTATTTAGTTAACTAACTGGCCTTAAATTTCTGAAAGTGTCTTTTGGCTCCGCTCCTTTCAAATATCTGCTTGACACAAACACAATCCGCTGTGAGCTGCTTTTCGATTACAAATACTTCAGATGAAATTCATTTTCAGCTTAAATATGCCATGCAAACACACTTATGCATACAAATACGTAAGCCGTCTATAGACGGCTCAGATTAGACGCGTCTTGGGCACACAGCAGCATAAGAGCTTACAGCGCAGCTTAAAACGCGTCTCGAGGCAGCAGACAAATGTGTTGCCTACTTATCGGCGCACAAATGATTTATATGTCTCCTCGATGATGGCAGCAGGTAATTTAAATAAAATCTAATTCGGTTCTCAGCAAATTTTTAAAATTAAAGTAAGCACATGTATATTACACATATTATTACAGAATAATTAATGGAATTAATCAACTCTGATTCTTACCTTCAGGGCTTAGATATCAGAGTGTGATTTATCTCTATTTAATGTCGATCTGTGCTCATCTGAAATTTCGCCAGCTGCTGCTGCTGCTGCTGAATCATCCGTATTTACATAGCTACTAATTTGTGTGGCATGAATGAAAGCCAAACCACAGCTGAGCCACCCAACCACCGACTTGCGGCTGCTAACGCAACGCCGCCTGCCTAGCAACTGCAAATGACTGATGCATGTGTGTGTGTGTGTGCGTGTGTGTGCGTTTGTGTGATGTGTGTAAAGATGAAAACATGGGATAGCATAAGAAAAAAGCGCAGCAAAGCGTTAAACCGTTGGCGGTTGCGTTAAGCAACAGCTGCTGGCGACACCTTGCAAGTGTTGTAAAGTGTCGGACGGAAGGAGAAGGAGAAAGAAGCGTCACAAGGCTGACGTTGCTAATGCCACAATATGCGAGTGCAACCGCTGTCTATGTATGTGTGCGAGAGAGTGAGTGTGAGCTGCCGTATGTGTACACACACACACACACACACACACACACACACACACACACACACACACAAATGCATTGTGGTTAAGCAATTTGCGCCAAACGAAATGAAAGTTCTAAGCGCATTGGCCGTCACATGTATCAGCACACACACACGCACACACAGACACACACACACACACACATACATGCAAAGTCTAAGTTACCCAAAAGGAAGTGTAAGAAATCTTTTAAGAGCAAAACATTATAAGATTAAATATGAATTAAATAAATACATATACATATATATATATATATATATATATATATATATATATATTGATGAAATTATTGAATAAACTTTTTATTTAATTATTAATTTATGAATTTAGTGTAATGTTAATGTACGTAAATCTACACTAAAATAATATTTAAATTACTTATAAGCAAGTCAATTAAAGTAACTTAAAAAAAAAAAAATATTAATAATAAAAAATAAAATAATAATAATACATAATAAAATTAAATTCAATTTTAAATTGATTTCTTTCAAATTATTATTTAAAAAAAAAATTTTTTTAAACTAAAAATATTAAGTTAAAATAAAATCTCCATTAAATTTCTCGAAAGTAAAATTATAATTAGTATAAAATCTACTAAAAAATTAAAAAATACAGTTTATAAAAAAGAAAAACAATAGAAAATAAACTTTATAAATATGTTCACAATTTTTCATTAATATATATGATAAATAGTAATTTACAGTTGATTTAAATTAATTACATATGCATCGGTTCTTGCTTTAAATTTCGTTATTCTCATATAAACTACAATCGCAATCAAAACTTACAATGTAAACCTGCAGCTGTCGGCTGTGCGTTTGGCATGCCATCGAGTCCGCTTGGGTGCTATCGGTTTGTGTGCACCAGGTGCGATATGGCAAAGCTGTCATACAACTGCTTGTCTGTCTGTGTCTCTGTATATGTGCGTGTGTGTGTGTGTATGTGCTGCTGTTGGTTGGTTTTTTGTAGCTGCTGTTTTGCGGCTTGCGCTAAATTTCATAATTTTTGCTGCTCTGACTGCTCCTGCAGCTCCTGCTGCTCCTGCTGCTCCTTCTCTCGTAGCTGCTCCTGAATGTCTCTCAGTCACGTGTCATTCATATCATATCGCACAATAAACAAGACCGAGCGGCAATGACCGACCAGTCCATGTCGGCGCCCTGCTACCAGCCGCTGTCCTGTCCTGTCCTGTCCGGATCCTGCCGCAGCTCCTTCGCTCCTGCGCCTGCCGCCGCTGCTTGTTGGCATGGTGCATCGTTTGTTACTGTGCTCGCCTTATTTCGATTTATTTTTATGTGCACTTCCTTGTGCACTTTGCATTGGTTTCTTTTTTGTTTTTATTTTTTACCCACTTTTTTTCTGGTTTTTTTTTTTTAGCTCAACCCCCGGACTTGTTAACTGAAAATATTTTCTCATGCGTAAAATGCATGACAAGCGATGCAGACAGAGACGTTGACGCATTGAAATCCCAGCTGGGTGGTTTGCTCGGTGCTTAGCTAGCCAGCTTGGCTGCCAAATTGTCTGGCTTTACCGAGTGGGCGTCAGCCGGGAAGAGGCGCGGCTGGAGCGTGAGGCGTGTGCTCTGTCAGGTGTGTTTAGCGCGCAGGTGCATCGATTTGTTATACGCGTGAACTTGATGAAGTGTCGGGCAATCGGGCAAATATTTCATACGGGGTTGCAAATAAAGGCGAACGAGTTCAAAGCGTTCGCTCTGGGGCGGGCACTACGTGCTGCGCTATGCTCCCAGATGGCTGAATAAATTGTGAATCAGCCAGAAACAGTCAGCAGGTCCAAATAACAAACAACGAAATAAATGGTATACGTAATTTGAGTCAGCATTTGATGCTTCAAGCTTTGATCGTGTCGTAAGCAAAGTTTTTATTGTAAAGTGCTACATTAATGAAGCGAAAGGCAGATCCTAATTCTATCATAGCTCCTACTACAGTTTCTTCTGGACTTTAAAGTATTCCAAAGTCTAATCAGAGAAAAAGATAATTCTTTAATCGAGCTCTTCTATAAAGCTGCTTGAATGGCTTGCATTATCTGAAATGGGGATTGTATTAAACTCTGCTGATATTATACATATTATTTAATCTTAACTCTCTATTTGACATCTTATTGAATTACCTTTCCCACTCCCACAATCCGTATGACTTATTCCTTCCGCACTTTCATTGGAAATTAAATTTTGGAATTTTTTAAGCCTTTAAGCATTGGAAATTGTCTTGGACATCGTCTGTATATATGTACATATATATTTATTTTGCATTTAATTAAGCAGCCAACAGCAGCTCAAGTGAAGTGAGGCAAAGCCTTTGCTGGAGCTCCGTTTCCACCGTAATTGATCGGAAATGAATACAAAACCGAACTTAAATAAAAACATTTAATTAAATATGCAATGTGAATTAGCCTATAAAAGGCAGGGAGAAAACAAAACGGAAAATCAACAGCCAATTGCCAGCACAATATCAATGGATAAAATATGCAACAACAACAAACGCACACAATTGAAACTTTGCTCGGAATATTTAAACAATGCTGAAAAAGCGGAATACGGAATAATACAAAAAAAAAAAAAAAAAAAAAAAAATAAGAGCAAAAAGTTGAGTCGGACTGATATAAACAATTATTAAAAGCAACCCAGAGCCCGTGCCGGCAGAGGGGGCCAGACGGGAGCAGCTCTGCTGTGAACCCAAGCAATATACATAACAATGGAGCATCGGCTGGTGCTGATTGTGGGCAGCGGCACGGCTCCATGGCTCCACACGAGTCCCCTTTGGCCAAATAATTAAGCCTGCCATTCATTAACCAAACTTGGACCGGGGCGTTACAACACAACAACTGCGCAAAGTTGCGGCCACTTTTGTTGCATAGTGTAATGCAAAACAAAAGTTTTTTATCGAGGTGTGCGTGAGAGTTTCTACATATATATGCATATATACGTGAGTGTGTGTGGTAAAGGCGTCTCTGTGTGTGTGTGAAATCAGCAAATCAGGCAAAATAGCACAATCGACAGCACAGGCACTCTGTGTGTGTGTGAGTGTGAGTGTGTTTGTGTGTGTGTGGGTATGCATCGCATACTTCTAGTCAGCCACCCATTGACCGAGTCGAATTAATTGTAGCCATCGGCCCGTTTGGCAGCTTTTGGCCAAGTCGAAGGCAAATTGCAAGCTGGCTCCCAACTTGCTCTCGCAATTGCTGCCTAAATAAAACAAAAATATGTGCACTATATATATGCATATGTATATGTATATGAATGTATGTGTTTGAATGTGCATGAGGCGTTTGGCACATTCACAAATTTATAAAACTCTCCCAAGACTGATTAGAGCTGGCTGGAAAGGGCGTTAATTATCAAAATGAATACACATGTACATACATATATAATGTGTGTGTGTGTGTGTGTGTGTGCGCTGTGTCTATGTAGTACAAATACTTTTCAAGGACGCATGTGTAAACATAAAAAAAGGCCGAGATGCTTCGAGCTTAAATGGCTTTTATGTTTCTTATATGAGGCAGAATGAATATAGATACAAAAGAATATTATTCTAATATAACTTAAGAGGTTTGACCTTGCGTAAATTTTATTATTTGTCATCAAATTGAATTATATTCATTTTATAATTTATTATTGATCAGATTTCCTATAAGGCTGAAACCAGTTAGGAGCGTGGCTAGCAGCAATCGCTTATGTCTACTTCAGTTTAGTTCGAGCTATGGCTGTCCGGGGCTTGACATAATACCCTGTAATTTGTTTGGGAGTGACGCCTCCAACATTTTACAGTAACGTTACTCGAAGACATCCCTTAAGGACCTTTAACAGTTTTACAGCGACAAGCGAGAAGCTAAACTACAACCGCGTCTTGGGGACTTGAAACATCAGAGAACTAATATATTTTCCATATTTTTGCGTTCGCATTTTGACCTTGAATGAGTGTGCTGTAGACATTTTTGTCTTCTCATATGTCCAATATGTGTTTGACATACGCTTCAATGTGATTTTCTCAGGAGACGCTCAATGCCATCGCGAATTTAATACATATTAGATAATCAAAAGCTCAACTCAGCTCGAGGTGCTTGAGCTCACGAGCAATCGCCAATTGTGCTTATCCAGTCAAATATAATGCAATTACACTATTTCGTTTGAGTTCCGCTGCTTCTGGCTGTTTCTTGTGTTAATTTAAATGATTTGGTGCGCTTCTGAACAATTCTCAGAACTGTCATTCGACATATAAATGTGCAGATGGCTGCCAGTCCGACATCACAAGTTTCTCACAGTTCGAGTGCCCAACAGGAGCTCGAAAGTCAGATTTAATGACATTAGCTATCGATTTGTGTAACAATAGAGTATTCGAGCAGGGAGTTAAGTTGAGCTGTATTGAGTCCTCATTTCTATTATTACTAAGCAAGAGATAACTAAGGCCAAAAACATAGTTGGTGTTGTCTTTTTTTTTTATTTTATTATTTCTCTTTACAACAAAAATTGCGCAATTTGGCAGCACATTCATGCATTGCCCACAGCAATAGCCAGAGATAGAGATAGTCAGCGAAAGAGAGAGAGAGAGGGAGAAGTGCAGAGAAAGAGTAAAATTCTTGTGTAAATGCAACACTTGACGGTACTCTAAGTAGCCGCTGGAGAGTTGACCAGGACAAGTTTTGAAATTTTCAAAGGCTTCACGAACAAAACGTTGAATATGCAATGGCCAGAGCAAGGCAAAGGCGAAGGCAGAGGCAGAGGCAGAGGCAGAGGCAGAGGCAGAGGCAGAGGGAATGGCAAGGGAAAAGGGAGAGGCAAAGGCAAAGGCCAGCTGGACCAATGGGCACGCACTGTGGAAAGGCGGTCAAGAGTTTATCAGGAGCCGAAGGACAAGCAAGAGCTTGACATTTTGCTTAGCTCCCAAATGAGCAACAAATAGTGGGCAAGTGGCACAGTGGAGACTCGTGTAGGTGGCTGCCTAGATAAGCAAATGCGCGTTGCAAAATGTTCAATCATCCAAGAGAGTCGCCCGAGCGGCAGTTATTAATGCCACGTTATCAGCAGCGCGTCTCCAACTGCTGGCCATTACTCGCATCGCCCGCTTCCCATCTCGCTTTGCTTATAAATTTCAATGTCCTGTGGCAACAAAAACAACCGCTGCGCCAGCTGCAGCCCTCTGCCCCACAAAAAGCCAAAAAATTAGCATAATTTCAGTCGCTGCGGCGAGCACTTGCAACACTTGCGGCCACAGATAAGGCGCAAAATGAACGCGACTCGGTGTGTGTGTGTATGTTGCATCTCTTCTTGTTTCTCCACATGTGCGTGTGTGTGTGTGTGCGTGTGCGTGTGTCGCTCACTTGTTATTTCGGCTGCATCGTGTTAAACTTGCGTCATATGTGTGCCACTGGTTGCCGCATGTGAATTTTTGGGCTTGGCCATGAAGTTGTTTGGGCTGCTTGTGCCATGCTACACACACACACACATACACACAGTTGCAAACACTGGCTCACTAACACTAACGCGCTAGCGTTGGCATACAATTTGCATAAATGTATAACGGCGATGCGATGCATGCGTCCCCGAGTTCCAGAACCATGGATCTTTTGGGGCAAGCAGAAATTAAGCAAAATGTGATTGGTTCGCTGATATGCTGAGAAGGATTCAAAGAAACTGGAAGAGAGAGTGAGAGAGAGAGAGAGAGAAAGAGAGAGAGAGTGAAAGTAAGGGCAGAGAGGTTGAGATAAGGCAATAGAATCATGTAGATTCCAAAGGGAGATATAGAGAGATAAACTACGAGACGATGAGACAGAGAGAGAGAGAGAGAGAGAGAGAGAGAGAGAGAGAGAGATCAAAAGGAAAAAGGATGAGGGTTGAAAGGCGAGAGACGGCAAGAGAAAGAAGCAAACGTAGTTCGAAAGAGAGAGATAAGAAGAGAGAGGGTGATAGAGAAATAGGAAATGTGTATGTGTGCATGATTAAGAGAGAGAGAGAGAGAGATAGATAGAAGGAAAGTGAGTGTGATATATAGACAATGCGAAAATATGAGAGCGAGAGAGAGATAGAGATAGAGACAAGTATACATATGTATATGTATATTCATGATAAGCATAAAGAGGTAAGCCTATACGTGTCAGTCTCTCTATATGTCTACCTATCCAAAGCAAAGGATGAAGAAGAGCTACAGATCATTCAAGTTGTCTGCATTAATGCAGCACAATTCATTTGGTATTTGTATTTGAGTAAAACGAAGCGAGAATGCTTGCAGCAGCAGAGCGTGCTCCCATTGGTCAGTAAAGGTCGCCTGCAACTACCTCTACCTACATAGAGAATTCCTTGAGGAAATACACAAATAAGTCCTATTGCTACTGTCATCGACGTGTTCACATATACAGACAGATATAACTAAATCGGCTCATCGCCCTGATCAAGAATATAATTACTTCATGTGGCATTCCTTCTGCCTGTTACATACAATTAACAAAACCATTATACCCTGATTTCCCGTTTTAGATGGGTTCAGGGAATACAAATTAAAAGTTCGTAAATTAAATAAATATACGAAAACGGGTCTAAGACCTAGCAGCCCGGTGCTGTCTTTTCATTAGACTTTCGAACATTTCAATGAATTAAAAACAAATATTTCCGGTACAGTAGAAATTTCAGCACCAGAACTACCATGTCCCGAACAGAAGCGACAATTGGTAATCCACTGGGATACCAATCACGCGCAACTGACCAGCTGCCGAGCGCCTTCATGGCCACGATGATGCTGGCGACGACGCCACAGGCCATGCAGGACCTGTTGGCCCCCAGGATGACGACGGGCAGTATTCGGGAGTACAGCCAGGTTGGGGACGGTGTGCAGCTGAGGCAGCATCCGCTCCTGCTGCTGCCGCTCGGGATCGGGCGTGTCCAGCAGCGCCCGCAAATGGTGCGCAAGGTGTCCGTGGTGGGCAGCCACGTGTTGCGGTATCTGAGCCGCTCAAGCAACGCGTGGCCGCGGCGCCCTCAGTTCCGCAGCATCGTGCGCGCGCGAATGTCGCGCATCCATGAAAACAATAATCACAGGAACGCCTCTACCTTCGATCGGGTCGACGAGCACGTCGACTTGGCGAGGGACAGCGTACAGCCCCCAACAGAGTCTGGCCTAGGATTGTTGCGCATTCAGCCAGAGTCGTATGCAATGCGCCACATGCTGGCGTCCAGCTCTGACGACGACTCCTTCTTGGGGCGATTGAACTGGAAGGTGTATCTGGGCATGCTCTGCATCATGGCGATGCAGGCTCTGCTGAAACTAGCATTCCAGCATATATTCAAGAGCTGACCTCGAGCCTGTCAATGAATACGCCAGTTTGCCCCATGCATAGGACTTGCAAGCGTTGCAATGGCAGTTTACTGTTAGCTGTCAAATTTATGATCGAGCTGTAAAATTAGTTTAAACCAAACATTAATTACCAAAATCTAAACAAAATATCAATAAACCCGACCTACAGACCTCCCCTATTTAAGAAAAAACGTATAAAAGTGTATATATGTATATGAATTCAATAAGGTACAGAGTATTTTTTAGCACACATATGAAGCATTTGAAGACGAAGATCCAACTCTAAAGCATGGACCATAAACAGGACAGATTTATTGCTAGCGAATCTCAATAAAGGCAACAACTTTTAAAGTTTAAATATTGAAATACTATCTGTACTGTTAAGGTATCAGTAGTATCATCTGTAACTCCCCACGTTATATTAAGCTTCGCCAAAAGTGCTGACCAGCTGTGTGAGCCACACTGTGTATTCTTTACGAGCCCTTTGACTCCCCCTATCAGCTAGCTGTCGGCTCACTTTCATCCAATTAACTTTCTGGCTTGCGCAGATGCGCATATTCATATTACTTATTCATATCGATGTATATGGCGCTTATTAAACGCTTCGGCTTGTCGGCGTCGAGTCAAGTTCAGTAAGCAAGGGGGAGGAGGAGCGGGGAGGGGGGAGGCATGCGAGCAGAAACAATTCATTTGCCTGCCACTCAGATTCTCAGCTGCTTATTCCCAAAGCTGCGTCATCCTGTTGTGCATGTGTGTGAGTGCGTGTGTGTGTGCGTGTGTATGAGTGTGTGAGTATAGGTGGCACACGCTTGCTTCATAATTCAAAGTGGCAACACTTTTGCCAGCAACTGAAAACTCAGCTCGACACACACCGCGCCGCCTCCCCGCCACCCCGCCGCCCCGCCGGAGAAAATGAATGATGGAAATCATCTCCCCAGGCACTTGGCCCCGACAATCTAATACGTGATATACAAAACAGACACCACTGCGATCCGAAATGAATTGAAATGTCAGCAGGCAGTCGGCAGACCGGGCGGAAGGATGAAAAGCTGAAGGACTAAGAGCAGCTTCTCTATTTTCTTTTTTTTTTCTCTTTATTTTTGTTCGTTTGCCGCTGCTGCACTTGCAGCAGTCATTAATAATTGCATGCGCCACATGGGGCGTATGAGCAACTTGGCTGGCAATTTACTTTGATCAACTCAATTGCTGACATCAACATTGTGCCACGCCCTGTGCACATTTATATTTCGTGGGCGGCACTTGACACTAATTAAAATTTCAATGCCAAACCATTCTTCCGACTCTTACCACAATTGCATGCATCTGGCTGAAACTCAAATTGAGCATTACCTGGCTCTGCCCCGTCGAACATGGCGCCCACCAGCATTTGCTACAATTTCCCAATAAGCCTCGCATGAAGAAGGCAGAAACGTGAATCTCACAGATGAAACGAACAAATATATTTAATATAAATTCATATTTATTTTTTCAATGGCTAATCGAGCAACGTCTTGATGCTGTGTCTGAATTTATTCCAGTATTTTTATTTTTATTGTGGCAGGAACCACCCAACGATCCACAAGGCCAGCCGTAGCCCAGGCTCATATCGTGCAAGTGCTCTATCACTTAAGTACATTCTAAATTTATTTTTATTTAAATTTAAATGTAAATACAAACCCTTTTGAACCGGGCCAATGAACATACTGTAGCTGGAAATTTGCCAAAAAAAAAAAAAAAAAAAAAAAAAGAAAATGAAATAAAAATAAATAGACGTTCCTTCGGCCGCTGTTGCCGGCTAAAGTCAAACTGTAAAATTTTTAAGCATGTCGAAGGAAAATGCGATTAATTTTCCTTAAATGGCTTGATAAAAAAATCTTTTTTGTTCTTAACATTTGTATCTACTTACAATGATTATATATCGTTTATTTTTAATCATACATAAAATAAATATATAAAAAATATAGAAAATATTTCAATATTTCAGTTGGCCTATACATTTGTAGCTATTTTCAAATGTATATAAAATTAGTAGATGTAATGAAAAGCTCTAAAATATTCGTTTTTCAAAACAACAACATTTTTTATTTGATCTTATGCAAAAATATCTTATCTTAAAAAATATCTATATCCGCATTCCTGTTTTATTTTTTTAGGGATCTGCAGCAATAAACTCCATTCCTTAGCTCACAGGTATTACAACTTCGGTTTCTCAAATGTTGGTCGATTTTCAGCCTCACTTCTTATTAAACAACGGATGGTGAATGTATTTTATATGTTTCTGCACATCAGTTGACATCGATCCTTGTGTAGTCCTAGTCCCCCTCATTCAATGTTAGCAGCCGCCGCAGCACCCACCGCAACAGCTTCCACAACAACTGCCGCAGCAACCGCTGCAGCAGCAGGGACCGCTCAACGACCCGCAAGGCCAGCCACAGCCTAGGATCATGTTGTGCAGATGTTCTACAAAGGAAAAAAAATTTTAATTTGTAGATACGGAAATATCTATTCAAATATTTATTTATTTTCCTAATATTTTTGTTTTTTACCTTTTTGGACTGGACCGATGAACATTTTGGCAGAATTAAATTTGATGGAAATTTAGATGTTGAACTTTTGAATAGTTGTGTGAGACTGAAGCTATATAGCACGGAGCGAGCTCAGGTACTAAAATTGATGACAGATTTCTCAATGCTAACTTTATCACACAACCTTTAGCTCAATTTGAAAATATAACTAGATTGACCAATAAAGAGACTAACAGAAATTTACGTAGAGCAAATACTCAACAGCAAATAGGATATGGATGAGTGCTGTTGGCGAAAAAGATATTGGCAGTGCTTAGCTAGAGCATTCAAAAGGGTTAGGCTTGGAAGGCCAATGCCGAATATCCCATGATTCCCATGTGGATTTTTTAGTCAATAGGCAAACTAATGATCAGGCAGTGCATCATAGGCGCATAACTATCTCAGCCAAAACTAATACTAGCCTCCACTATGAAATATGTTATATTCGAATTTGGAAGAAGCGGAAGAAGATAATACATTACTCAATTTCCACGCACCAGAAGGGAGAGCCTTGATCGCTCATATATACAGTAGTTTGCTCATAACGACTCCACTTATAGCGTTGGACAAACGTATATGAGTAAACTTATATATGTAAATATATTCTGGGTACACCGAAGGTTCCTTTCCTTAGTAAAACTGGTCTATTTATGTAATGCATTAACACAATATTCTATTGTAAATCCCCATTGTCAACAAGATACAAAAACAGCGGAACTCGGCCCCAACTATCGCCAGCTACATCTGCTTTCAGCCTACTCCAGCTGCATCTTACTGCTGCCGGCCAGCAAGTTTTTTTGTACATGGTTCATAGAGTAGACCCCATAAAAAAGACTACCGTAAAAGTACGAAAATTATACGAAAAGCCTCACACTTTATTTATTATACTATGTACATAACATTGCCCATGCCAGAAGATGTTGAATGTGGTTTGTTTCCCGATGAGATTGTACTGGCAAAACGGCAGCCCATTGGTCCCCGTCCAAAACTGATTTGATGAAACTCAGCCCCGATCATCAGCAGCAGCCGCCGCAGCCTCCCCCACAGCAGCCTCCGCAGCAGCTGCCGCAGCATCCGCTACAACAACATGGCCCACTTAGAGATCCACAAGGCCAACCACAACCCAGGATCATCTGGTGCAGATGCTCTATAAAATAAACGATATGTATATATATTTATACTTGCATATTAATAAAAAAAAAATTAAGAAATAAAATGAAAAAAAATATTTATATTTCAGATTTAAAATTCTTACTAATTTTTTTTATTATTATTTTTGTTTAAATACCTTTTTGAACTGGGCCAATGAACATTTTGAATATTTAAGTTTTAAAAATTTGGGTGTTACACTTTTGAGGTAAGGCGGAAGACTGAATCTATAGAAGGCAGAAAGATCTTAGGTACGAACATTTTTGATTGATTTTTCAAAACTAATGCGATTACAAAAAGTAAACAAGTCGAGTTTAAAAATTGTAAGCTGGGCGTTATAAGAGAATATCTGATGATTCTGATTTATATTGTATTCATCCATTATCAAAACCTAAGCTAGTAATTAGCTAATTTTTATGATTCCACTAGAACCTTAATCTATCTATTTATTAATTGTTACCAAGAGTTAATTCTAAATAACAATTTTTGTTAAGCCAGAGCGACAAAGGCCTTCGGGCATAATCTATGGTATTAAATACGTGTGTCGGGTCTTTGTTATCATGTTTGTAGTTAACTATTTCATTATCGGATGGAATAGTCGTCACTTTTCTATCAGCCCTTGCAGACATATTCTTCTTAACGCTGGAGCTGCGCGAATTCCGTGTACGTGTGTCCATATTTTCAAAAATGCAAGTCATCTGACCCGAGTCGTCTTCTGACCATCTGGCCATGCTCCACGTTGCCATCTCATAACACTACGTGACACAATCGGGAAGTTTAGTAATCCTGATTGCCACTCACACCCTATAACTATCGATATTACCAATCGATATCTACAGTCATTCTCCGACACGGCCATCCTGACAACAACACATCCTCGTGTTATTTTCCCTTCAATATTATACTCAGTAACCATGATTGTCACTCACAGCATATAACTATAGATATTACCAATCGATATCTACATTCAAATAATTCTCCGACACATACATATATTATAATTAATTTTGCACTATGCATAAATTCAAAAATTATTTTTACCGTTTTTATACCCTGAACTAATTGGAAATGGGAAACCAGAATATACCCTGATATTTTTTGTTATCACTGTCTAAAAGTCTCATGAAATAGTCGGTCCTCGAGAAAATTGGGTAATTAATTCGTTAGCCATGCGCAAGAGAAACGTTGAAGTATTGTAATTTCAGTTCCTCGAAAGGTCCTAAGAAATCTCTTAGTCGAGCAGCTTCGACTATAGCCTTTTTACTAGATATTAGGTATGCTCTTCGCTTAAAGAGATTCAAAAGTCGTGTCGCGTATCATCGATCACTTTCGTGAGATAATTTATTAAAAAGTGAAATTTCAACATGCATATTAATTTTCATCGTCAGCCTCGTAGCCCAACTCCTGCTTAGGACTCAGCACTGTGGGTGTTCCGGGCCACTCCTTAAAGAACTTTTTGCGCTTGACTGTTCGCTCGGTGTACAAATCGACACGTCGCTTGCGCTTCTTCTTCATAAGGCCTCGTCCAACCTCCTCGTAAGTCCAGTAGAGCTTCACCTCTAGCGGGTACAGTCGGGCATTTTCGATTTTCCGCTGCTCTACAAACAGCTCCGGCGCCGACTGTATGCTATCGGAACTATCGCTGGACTCGTCGCAATACACTGGAGTCGTATTCAAAATGCAAGAGGGATTCGAGCTATCCATGCGTTCCAGGGACTCGCGAGCTCCACGTTCAACCAGAGTCATTTTCGACATCTTTGCCAGACATTCTTCAAGGCTCATTTTAGTTATATATATTTAAAAATTTATATTATATTTATATTTTTGAGAGCATTTGCTGTTGAAAGAAACAAAATAAAAAATCAATGAGTCAATGAGTTGAGAAGTTTCTATCAACAGTTTTCAAATCGACCTTTGACAACAAATCCAAAATTCTGTCTAGGGCTTAAAATTTGTTAAATCTTCCCTTGAACTTCTCTTCGGCTTCAATTTTAAATGGATGTCCGTCTGGAGTCCGTTGCTTAACCTTCGAACAATGACAAAAAGCAATCAGCTCCATGCGGTCAGGCGTTGAGCTCTGCCCTGGGGCGTGGCTCTGGGTGAATAGTTCATGCAAACAAACAAACGCTTCTTTGTGTTCTTTCAATACGCTTGCGTTGCAATTTAAATAATGCACCAAATGAATTAAGGCACCCAGCCACATGCCTTCCACTGACGCAGCTGCCGGCGGGGCGTTATTTCTGGGGGCGTGGTCATGTGAGCAAACTAAGCTTAAATAAGTATTTAAGCCAAATGGAGTAAATCCCTCCGCAGCTGCCATAAAAAACGAATCATGTTAACAAAGAAATGAAATGAAGCGCGGACAAAAAATCCAACCAACTAGAGAGGGCGACTGACTAGAGCCTGAGCTCCCTGCAGTCGGGAGCGACCGACAACGTAATACTCGTTCATGGTTACATAATATATCTATACAGAGATACAGCAGAGATCTAGAAGGAAACTATGATTTATTAGTCGATTTACCTCGACTTATAATGGCTTAGATATATCTAAAAATAAAGTCTTGTTTTCTAATAGCGAAAGACTCGACTCTTATTTAATAAATAACTACCTTTATTTCCTAGAGCTCTCCGCGTTTATAGCACTTGAACGTTTATAACTAGTCGCTGCCAAAAGTAAGCGATTGCCACATGAGTGCGTGGCAGAAGTTTGGCCAAAGTTATAAGACCCTTAGCAAGTGTATTTGAAGAAGTATTAAACTCTCTTTAGCAATAGTTGTAAGAAGGATTTCATAGAAAAGTCAGCAGACAAAACGCTTAAGCAACTGCCTGATGGAGCACAAGGGTCGGGGGGGATGGAGACAAATGGGCAGACGTGTGTGAAAGGCAACATGCGAATAAATATATACATACAATGTATATGTATATATTTGTAATATTAGTTTATATGTATGTGATGTGTGTGTATGTGTGTGTCGTATGTGTCATTGATATATCGCTTGAGCACGAGTCGCTTGACTCGTCGATACAGGAAACACACGCAGACACTGAAGGCGGCAATAAAAGTGGTAATGATGCAGACGAGAGCGAGACAGGAAGGGAGTGTGAGAGAGAGAGTCAGCAAGAAAATGTATCAAATCGAAATGTTATCAAATGTGAAATGCCATGAAGCAAAAGAAATAAAAAAGAGAGAAGAGAATGTGGAGTAAATGTGAACCCAGATAGGATTGTCTCTGGCACTTGAATAAAATAATATGAAAACGGGAAAAAAAGGAACCACATTATATGTATTTGCAGCTCTTTGTTGCCACACATGCGATTATTGCAATTGGTATGCCACATTAAAATGTGGCAGACCCCAGGCAGATAGAGGAAGAGGACGGCTGCAGAGCTGTGCGACATGTGTAGCCAAATTATCGCGAGAGACAGCATCCGGCAGGTAAGTAAAACAAAATGTATTCGTATGCCATCTAATTAAATATATCCGCATGTAATTTTGCAGTTTAATTTGTGCAAAAAGAGGCAAAAAGTCAAACACAAACTCCGCGTGCAGTCGGAAGAGGGCTGCAGCCACAGTGGTGGCAAAAGTATGCTAACCGCTTAGAGCTTGAGGCGAGTTGTTGACTGTGACGGCATACTTTTGTGCAGCACTGCATACTGCACACGGCAGTCAGGGCACGTTAAGGGCACACACACACACACGCACACACAATCGCGTATGCACATTTCGAAAGCAGCTTCCGGCAAAATATTTCAGTTGAAAATTTTTAATGAGCTCGAAATTGTGTGCGAGGGAAAATGGAAATAGTACGCAACAGCAAATAAAATCAAATACATCCATGGAAAAAAGTCGAATGGATTTTAATTGCTAAATACTATATAAAATACGCTGGCCAATCAATAGGTACGTGCTTTGTTCCACGGACTGCCAGCTGTACGGAATAATTGTGCGATATAAATATATATATATATATATATATATATATATATGTCGTGTTTGGGTATATTTGCAAACAATGCAACAAGGTAGTTGCTGCATAAAAAACGTACATCAAGCGTATTATGAAGGATGCGAGGGCTTTAACAATACACTGCGAGAAAAATATTAACATTAATTGTTGATGAATCTTATATCCTAAATGTAATATAGAGAATGAAACATAGACAATCATTCAATATGGGTAAATGGGAGATGTGCTTTGTTCCACGGACTGCCAGCTGTACGGAATAATTGTGCGATATAAATATATATATGTAGGATTTTACATTTATTGAGTAAATTAAAAGTCAATTTAACGATTTCCTTTTAACTTTAAACTTTAACGAGTTTTACAACAAATGTCTACAAAATTATATTATATTATATTGTATTTTATTATAGAGATTAATTTTAGTTACACTTAGGTTATTTAATTAATTGTACGTGTTCATGATCTTTTCACTTTGTGTGATCTCTATTTCACTTCTGTTCTTCTTTATCTTATTCGGTACTTTTACTTAGCGACACTTGATTCTGTTGTACGTCTTAGCTGCTTGACGGCTGCCTCACGACTCTTCGTCGACGACTGCATAACGACTCTTCTTCTTCTAAGAACGACTCTTGATCTAGTTCAAAAACTAACGTTTACTCCGATTCCCTGCGGTTCATCTGCCAGGGGTGTTGCAATTTTTACGAATCCCACATTCGGCCCTCCTGACAAGTCCTTCGACCCGAAGGAGTCCCACATTTTCATATACTCCGCTACTGTTGTTGTTCTACGTGGTCCTTCTCCGATTCCTACCTTTTCCACCTCATATCTGCCGTGATCTTTCTTTTCTAGTATCTTATACGGTCCTAAATACTTCCCTTTCAATTTTAAACCTGTGCCATATTGGGTGCGTCTAATAGCTACTAAATCATTAATATTGTATTGAGTTTCTGCCTTCCTCCTCAGATTGTAAGTTCTTTTGTTTTCTTCCTGTAACTTCTGTATATTTTCTCGAGCTCGGTTCCGTACTTCAGATCGCTCATCATTTAACTCATCGATTAAGCTTTGATCCATTAATTTCTTCAATTCGAGATCGTCAGGCAAACGCATCTCCAGGCCTGTTAGGATTCTAAAAGGAGACACTTTAGTGCTTCTTGGTGCCGTGTTATTAATTACTTGCTGGACTCTCGCGAGATGCTTGTACCAGCCTCCAGGACAATCGTGACTTAACTTGGAAAGCATTGGTACGATTATCTTATGCATTCTTTCTACCTGACCATTCCCGCGAGGTACACCGGTAGCTATTTGCATGTGTACAATTCTATGCTTTTGACAATAATCTTTAAAGATGTGCGAAGTATACGCCGTTCCTCTATCTGATACTATTCGCTCAGGGTTTCCAAACACAGAAGCTTGCCTTTCTAAACATGAAATAACTTCGTCAACACCTGTACTACGAGTTGGGTATAGCCATACAAACTTTGAAAAAGCATCTACCACGACCAGAATGTGGTTATAACGTTTGTTAGTCGACTCCATTGGCCCGACGTGATCAATATGATAAGTACATAACGGTCTATCACCTTTATCAATCGAGTACAACAACCCTTCTCTCTTTCCACTCTTGGCATTCATGATTATGCACTCTATACAGTTTCCAACAACGCTAACTATTTTCTCTTTTGATTTCGGAATGAAATAATCTCTTTCAACTAGATCCTGAGTTTTTGCGGCTGAAAAATGTCCCTGCCTATGTGCAATCTGTATGATTTCGACTTCCATCTGTGCCGGAACAACAATTAGTCTACGGTTTGGATCTTTAAACAATATTCCATTTTCTATGTAAAAGTCTTCATACCTTCGTTTTTCCACAATGCTTCTTATAATCTTAGTCCACTCATCTCTTAGTTGTGCTTCTTTTAACCGATGCAGTAAACTATCACTTAGCATGTAACATGATACACGACTCAGCGCATCAACATGACGCATTTTTGATCCAGAACGATGCTCAATTTTATAATCAAAATCTTGTAAGTACATTGCCCACCTAGCTACTCGCAAAGGAACATCTTTCTTTTTCATTGTCATTGTGAATGCATTGCAATCTGTTACAATTTTGAACTTAATGCCTAGCACATACACACGCCACTTCCTCAAAGCACACATGACGGCTAAAACTTCTAGTTCATAAGAGTCATACTTTTCTTCAGCTTCACTAGTCTTCCGGCTCATGTACTGAACGGGATGAAACAAACAATCTTCGGGGTCTCTTTGTAATAATACTCCCCCATACCCATACTTGCTTGCGTCTGTATGAATCTCAGTTTCAAACTTCGGATTGTACAATTTCAACACTGGCCCATTTGACAACGCTGCTTTTAACTGTTCAAATGCAATATGCTCTAATTCCTCAAATTTAAAGGCTACATCCTTCCGTAATAGATCAGTTAGCGGCTTCGCTATTACTGCATATCCTTCAACAAATTTTCGAAAATAAGATGTGAGCCCTAGAAATCGCTGGATAGCTTTCCTATTCTGTGGCACTGGAAAATTTGATACAGCTTGTGTCTTCTCCTTACTTGGACTTATTGTACCCTTTTGTATAATATATCCTAAAAAATTTACTCTTTCTTGCAATAGCTGACACTTCGACCAATTTATACGTAAACCACTTTTCTCTGCAACACTCAGTACCTTCTTGAGCTTCATCAGGCCCTCATCAAAATTAACACTCGGAATGATGACATCATCCATGTAAACGACGGCCTCATTATTCTGAATTAGTTCGCTCATAACTGACATTATGAATCTAGTAAAGACTGCTGGGGAATTCGAAATTCCAAAAGGTACAAACGAAGTGTACTTCTGCGAACCTGGTTCAACTGGAACATGGAAAAATCCATTAATCAAGTCTAATGTAGTGAATACCGACGCTTCTTGCAACTTATCTATCACCCATTCCATATTCGGCATTGGAAAATTATCTCTAATCACTTTCTCATTCAATTTTCGGTAATCGCAGCATAAGCGCTTTTTACCATTTTTCTTAGCAACTAAGACAATTGGAGAGGCATATTCTGAAACACTAGGCTTAATAATTTTCTCGGCTAACCACTCCTTTATTTGTTTATCGACGATCTCCTGATCGCACTCCGCCATTCGTCTCGGATGTTGATACACCGGCAAATCGTCAGTTAACAAAATTTTCATCTCAATCGGGGAGCTTGGCTTTTTTATCGGATGATAAGAATCTACTATTCGTCTCACGTCTTCTTGTTGTGATTTAGTCAAGTGTGGCAACTCTAAGTCTATTGTCTCACCATCTTGATCCAAACTAAGCATACACATGTTTTTAAACTCACTTAGCGCTGTTGAGCAAGAACTACTTTCAACGGATACTTTAGATTTTAATATGGTTCCACCTTCAGTCACTACTAAATCGACACACTTTAGAATTGTTCGGCCAAGAATGGCCTCGAAAACGATATCTTCATCTGGTACGACGTGAAATTCGATATTTATCTTTATATCGTCTATCCTCACTTCTACTACGAAGCTTCCAAATGTCAGAATCTGACCATCACCTATACCATTCAAAGATTTCCCAGGGCCAGACAATTCTCTTATTCCTAACTTCTGATATACGCGCTTTTGCATAAGACACAGATCAGCTCCAGTATCGACTAAGCCTTGCCAAATCACTGCACCACAAACTATATTCTTCAGTTCTAATCCAGAAGGCGTGAATGTACTCGACATCGTTTCGATTGAATTGCTTTCATTAACGAGATTTGCTGATTTCTTTGGTTCATTTACAATTTCACCTTTGCATTGTGCTGCACGGTGTCCTGGCTTACCGCATTTAAAACAGCAGAACTCTTTCTTAAGACAATCTTTCAGGGTATGCGAGTCAGCTCCGCATTTAAAACATTTTACAGCTTTTTTTTTTGGAAAATCTCTTTTGACTGCCTTATTTCTTGCTATGAACGTATTAGGCGTTGAAGTACAGAACTTCTGATAACTCTCTATCTGTACTTTTAACTGTTTAATTGATCGAGCTTGGTACAAAAGTGTCTTATTTATCCGAGAGTCTGGTATCCCTTCAACAAAATACTCGATCAAACTCTCCTCATCTAAATCAATATTCTTTGCTATTTCCATCAAGGCATACAAATATTCTTGAAGTGTCTCACCTTTCTTCACCTGTCTCTTTCTCAACCTTCTGTGGATTTCTGCCGATGTGACTTTTACTTCGAATTCACTGATCAAGACTGTTTTCAATTTTTCCCAGTTATTTATACCCTTCTGACTGCGGATAAACAACTTAGCAGCACCATCAAGTAATTGTTTTGCATACACGAACAACTGTAATTCTGACCACTGAACTGTAACTGCACATTCTTCGACTTCAGAGACCCACTGTTCTACATCCATTGAGCTTGAGCCATCAAACTTATTTACACTATCTTCGACATCTTTAAGTGTAAACCACGATCTGCTTTGCTCAATATTACGCGACAACGGAACTATATTTACTGCTTCATCATCTGAGTCCTCTTCCTCTATTCCCAGACCATAATGTTCTAATAGCCTGTTCTGCAATTCTACTTTGCGTCCAGCCGTGCTCAATTGCAATTCTTCTAATTTACTTCTCAATTGGCCAACAACAAGCCCTAAAATCTCGCTTCGTTCCATTTTGCCGCTATTTATCAGTTTACTTAAACTATAAATTTCGACTTCTAGCTTTTCGTTATTTAAATTGTTCAGCAGCCCAATCAGCTATGAATTTGCATATAATCGATTATGTTGTGTTAGGTGACGCTAGAATAATAATCGATTCTGTTATGTTAAGTGACGCTTCTAACTTTTCTCGCTTACAATTACTCGTTGCTATGGCCTTAGAGCTTCTACTTCTGCTACACAATTTATTGATACATACAAACTTTTTGTCATGCAACCACTTAAAAGTTCGTTATGCACCAATTCTTCTTCTTCTCTCACTGCTCGATCACAGCTCATCCAGCTTCTATGACCCTGTGTACGATTCCCTCGACGCACTTCGTCTAGCGCACAGACACCTGACATGCGCTCTTGATCAACTGCGTCCAGTTTTTCTATCCACCTGATAGTCCGCCTGTGATTCCAACGATGAATCTCAGTTCCACCTTCTGTGTTGATCTTAGCGCACAGCCACCTGACTTGCGCTCTTGATCAACTGCGTCCAGTTTTTCTATCCACCTGATAGTCCGCCTGTGATTCCAACGATGAATCTCAGTTCCACCTTCTGTGTTGATCTTAGCGCACAGCCACCTGACTTGCGCTCTTGATCAACTGCGTCCCACGACGAATCTCAGTTCTCGATTAACTTCGTCTCTTTACGCACCAGCTCATCCGCCTGCGTATCAGCAAAATTTTCATCCACCGACTTCTTCGATGTCTCTGCTCGCACTTTTGTCTTTGTCTTTTACTCTTTCTGCTTGCGCGCGTCGCTTTCCCAGAAAAGTGAATTTCATCAGAATTTGCAATCGTCACTGAGCGTCTCTTTTTGTCTCGCTCGCACCTTCGCAATAATTGTTCATTTCTCACTTTTCAGCAGCTTTGTCTTTCGTGATTTAATTAATTAAATTGTTTAAAGTGTAACTTGGACCACTCCCGGACGAGCCCCCAATTTGTAGGATTTTACATTTATTGAGTAAATTTAAAGTCAATTTAACGATTTCCTTTTAACTTTAAACTTTAACGAGTTTTACAACAAATGTCTACAAAATTATATTATATTATATTGTATTTTATTATAGAGATTAATTTTAGTTACACTTAGGTTATTTAATTAATTGTACGTGTTCATGATCTTTTCACTTTGTGTGATCTCTATTTCACTTCTGTTCTTCTTTATCTTATTCGGTACTTTTACTTAGCGACACTTGATTCTGTTGTACGTCTTAGCTGCTTGACGGCTGCCTCACGACTCTTCGTCGACGACTGCATAACGACTCTTCTTCTTCTAAGAACGACTCTTGATCTAGTTCAAAAACTAACGTTTACTCCGATTCCCTGCGGTTCATCTGCCAGGGGTGTTGCAATTTTTACGAATCCCACATATATATATATATATATATATATATATATATATATATATATATATATATATATACTATATATATATATATGTCGTGTTTGGGTATATTTGCAAACAATGCAACAAGGTAGTTGCTGCATAAAAAACGTACATCAAGCGTATTATGAAGGATGCGAGGGCTTTAACAATACACTGCGAGAAAAATATTAACATTAATTGTTGATGAATCTTATATCCTAAATGTAATATAGAGAATGAAACATAGACAATCATTCAATATGGGTAAATGGGAGATGTGTGATAGGGAACTGTTCCCATATTAAATTTAGCTAATAGGAAAAGTTTTAAAATTATTTTTTGTAAGTTTTTGGATTTAGGATTTAGCATCCATACTAGCTCCTTTTATTTATTGTTTTTCTTAAATTAATTTGTTTATTTATTCATATATTAATTGTAATATATATAAAATATAATTTATTTGTTATAAGTGCAAGTTCGTTATTAATATTGAAACATTAATATCCAACCTTACGCTCAGACAAACGGTATGGAGCCCTCCGTTCAATGCCTGCAATATGTCTGCTTTTTATCAAAAATTCTATAAGCTTGCACCTTTTTCTGCTACAGCGAATACAAACAGACTTATAGTTAAAGACACAGGCTGAATGGAGAGCTAAGCCTTTCATGCTTGTCTGTTGAATAATCTTTTATTCAGTTTTTGCTCCGCAGACTAGACAAAATTAATATTCATCTCTATTTTTAGCATTTATTTGAAGTTATGTTAGCAGACTCTGTGGCATTTATTAAATATATATTCCCCAAATATATACACAGTTCATATAAAATTAAAAAGTATGTCCCGCATAAGCTCAATCCTTGTCCCAGCTGCGGAATGTCCTTCATACGCATAATTCTTTGCTGTGCAACATATCGTTGCATCTTCCGCCGTATCTTTTTTCGGTGTCAATGCAATGTATGCATAAATATGGCACTTACCCTCTCCGTATGCGTGGGTGGGTGTATCTGTGTGTGTGTGTGCTTATAAATCTCGACAGTATAACATGGCAGCAGTCAGCAACAGAAGCAGCAGCAGCAACAGGACCTACAGCATATAAATATACGAGCAGACATACATATGTATGTATATATCTTATATATGTAAATGGCAAATACTGACGAATCTGCCTCGTCTGTCGTCTTGTTTTCTTTTTTGTGTATGTATGTATATATTTAACATATATATGTATATATAAATTTCTTTTACTGACAGAGTGGCAGAGGCAGTCGGTAAGAGCGTCTGTCTGACATTTTGTTTTAATTTTACAGATTTACTTGTTTTGCACAGTTCGGTGACGACTGAAGCACTGGAACCCTCAGGCAGCCATCAATGCTGCATGTTTTCAAAAGTTGTTAACGATTTTTCAAGCGGACCATTCATATATTCATAACTTACACACACACACACACACGCATATAGAAAATATGTATACACACTCATACTGATGTATGTTTTCAATATTTTGTCTCTGAGGCTGTGACATCAGCGCTAACTGCCTCGTCCCTCCCTCAGCCCATTGCTTGTCTGTCTGCACACTCCATAAATACCAAATGCAATTTTCCATAAATAAAATATAACTAAACAAATTCCATGATTATTTTATTTCCACATGCCAAAACTTTAAAAACGTGATTAGAATTCCAAAACTGCTCACTAAATAATTTAATTGGCATGCGGTCAACGGCAACAGTAAATATATAAATAGAAAAATAATGGAAAAATTCAAATAAATATAAATTAATTCATATGCCTTCCTTTTGTAAATCAACGTTTTTTAGAGATGTCATTTATTTTATTTTAATTTAATTTTTACTTAAAGATATTGACAAAACTAGAGTCAACTAAAACTTTAATTAAATAGCCTAAAATTCGTACAATAGTATCACCAACCCGATTTTATTTTATTAATTTGTCTTTATTTAGTTATTGATTACAGCATTTTACCTCATTGACAACTACTTATTAGATTTTTCGTATTTCTTTCATGTGCTGATTGCTTTTCACCTTAACGTCTCAATTTTGTTTTTGACTGACTTTGATTTGTCATTTAACGAGCGTTATTGATCCGTTCCATGGCCGTGTGCAATGCTTATCTAAGTACATTTTTAACGAACAATTTCCCGTTTCCTGATTTGCACGCTTCAAAGCCGCTTCAAAGCCGAAGGGTGCAAAAGCTTCAGTTCCGTTGAACGCATCCGCCGTACAATTATGGCCCCGACCCCAGCCCAATTAGGGTGTCACTTAAATGCTTTGCCTGACATCTTGAAACGGAAATGAATTTGTCAAATTGTCATCGCAGTTGTCAACTTAATTAGCAAACAAATGTTTATCATAATAAATTATTAACTGTCCGTGTGTATTGGTAAATGAAAACCTAATTAGCCGCCGCTCGCCAAACTTAAATAAAAGGAAACTTTTCCCAAAGCAGCTGCAAAAAGATATCTATGCTCTTTATAGTACACACAAAAGGTGAGCTGACCCACAGATGGATTTTGCGCCCAGATTTAATTAATATAGAGTGCTTTCTGCCCGATTCTGACCATTTTTATACCCTGAACCCATTGAAAATGGGAAATCAGGGTATAATGGTTTTGTTAAAATAAAATATATTCTTGATCAGGGCGACAAGCTAAGTCGATTTGGCCCTGTCCGTCTGTCTGTCCGTCCGTCCGTCCGTCCGTCCGTCCGTCCGTCCGTCCGTCCGTATGTATGAACGCGTCGATTTCAGAAGATATAAGAGCTAGAGACTTCAACTTTTTTTTTAAATGTCCGTACATATCACGCGCATATCGAGTTTATCACTAAAAAACGATAACTCATTCCGATACTTTTTTATCGATAAAAAACCTTATCGAAGATCACTTAAATAATTATATCTCCTACATCTTTCAAGCTAGAGTCTCCAAATTTAAAATGCATATAAAGATGTATTTTATACAATTTCGGTTTTTGTTAAAATTTACCCCCCACCCCTAAATCCACCCCCTCACTCTCATCTTTGTAAAAGTCGTATATCAAATACTAGAGACTTGTGCTTCGGTATACACATACATTTAAACATTATGATTACGTTCTGAAAGTTTCATTACGATCGTACGTCTAGAAATTAAATTATTCAACAAATAAGTTCTCATTATATTGCCACCACTGCAGCGCAACCCAAGCGCAATCGCCTGTATATGTGAGTGTGTGTGTATGCGTGTGTTTATTTGTATGTGTATGTGTGTGCGTTTGTTTGTTTGTATTCGTGTGTGTGTGTCCGTGTGTGTTTGCTAATTATTATTGGAATATCAGTTGCTTGTAGGGTTCAGGGGATCTCGTAGTCGAGCAGTCTCGACTAGAGCTTTCTTTCTTGTTTCAATTACATTTACACTGAGTGGACTTAGACAGAGTTGATGCTTGATGCTTGCATATTTCGGTTCGTTTTGGCAGTTGCTTTAGTTGATCATCGAGCGCCGGCTCTGGGCTTAGTTTCAGAGTTTAGGCATATTGCGTATACGCAGCGTGTGCCATGACATCCCTAACGCCCGCTGGTTATTAAATGATGCCAGATCCATGCAGCCTGCCGGCTTAGCAGGTTAGCTTTCAACTGCACACACACACACTCACACACACACACTTTGTTAGCGCGGGTTGACAATGCCCTGCGCTTCATCAGCCACTCGCAGGCATCGCTCTTCATTTCGCCATAGCAATAGGTTTTGTGGTCCATTTTTTTTTTTTTTTTGTTGGGCTCTGCTCGCTGTATCGGTTTACGTTTTTGGGCATTGCCGCATTGCCCTGCATTGTTCCGCAGTTAACTGGGGGGCAAGGTGCAGAGATTCATCGATTGTGAGCGTACCGTATGCGTTTTTATTTACAGCTCGTGCTCTATTGATGCGTTTTAGATTGTTCCGCTGGGCAGTTGCTTTGTTGGCCATTGGGAATTGTTGCGGTTTTTTTCAGCTAGACCCAAACGGTTTAATTTAAGTGAATCGGACTGAATAAATCGACAGCTTACAAGGCGCTGAAAAGGGATACCAAAGATGTTCATTGCAGTTTGATTTGTGGACAATTTATTTAAGCTACTCGGAGGAGCATCGTTTAATTTGATTTCACAATTTATAATTAAAATTTGTTGCCGTTCCTTGAGTTTCTTTTTAAATACTTAGCTTACTCTGCAGGGTATGGCGACTTTTTTTTTGTGCGTTTCTCAAGGCAAAGAAGTAGTTTTTGGTGTAGCTTCTCTCATTTTTCGTCGTGCTTTGTACTTTTTGCTACATCAATTTCCAATTACGTGGGCACTATGTCGCATCGGAGCGAAATCGATAAACTGTACACAAAACGTTGATGGATACCTGTATAAGAACTATACGTCAGCTCAACACCTTGAGGTTAAATCGAGTAGCACAAAAAGCGTCAGCCAGCCAGTCAAACGCACGGCCAACATGTGCAATTTAACCTTAGACTCCTAATGCCGGCTGCTGCCGGGGAGGGGGGCGGACACCAGAGCGAAAGATACAGAGCGTAAAACAACAAAAACCTCCTCTCGGAGTGCGAAGCACAGGGAGGGGGCAGGTCAAAAATAATGGCAGAGCGAAACAATTTCACCAGCACTTAGCCATTTAAACCCTAACTGAACCGAAAGCGCACGTATGACCCCGGAATGTGGAGCAGCCAAAGCGAAAACGGAAAAAAATGAAACCCCCTCGAATATAGAAGCATGAGAGCCCTGAGACAAAGCGTAAGCGCGTGTGAGAATTGAACGGGGTGTTAACTTAAGATTTGGCAGGGGCTTGTGTTCGCACCAACCGAAAAAAGATGGAATAAGAAATGGTGGGGCCAGAAAGAGGCTAACCGCAAAGGGTTTAAATTTATAACCAACGCACGGGGCGCTGGGCGCTGTGCGCGGGGCGATGGCGAGGGGCGTGGTGTGGGGGCGTCGCTAACAAGCAGCAAAATGAAAGCCACTGCGAAATGCATTTTCAAAGTTGTTGCGCGGCGCAAAAACTGTGTCGCCCGCTCGTGTGACGGCGACGATTTGAGGTCCTGACCCCGCCTGCCATGCTGTGGCATATACTCTTTCCACGTTTTCTTTTTTTTTTTTGTACTCTGGTCAGCTGGCACCCAGTTTGATATAGCAACTGCAAAAATGGCAGCTCACCTTAACGGGCAACTCAACTGAACTGAACGCTGAATAGTTTTTGCTGCTAACAAAAAAAAAAAGAAAAAGAAAAACTTGTCACATGTGCAACGCAACATTTCCTCTGTGTGTTTAGGTCTGTCTGTCTCTCTCTCTCTCTCGCTCTCTCTCTCACTATGTGTGCGTGTGTGTGTAGCTCTTGGTCGAATTTCAAATGTTGCTTACTCTGCTGAATAGTTGGACATTTGGACATTGCATGTGTCGAGCTGGTCTTTTTCCACTTTCCTACACTGCCAAAGGGTCCCAACAATTTGCCAATGAATGTACGCAAATAAAAAACTTAGTTTTGAACTTTTTTATGATAATTTCTTGAGGGCATGAAGTCTTCGACTTGTGCCCCATTTCCACATCTGCCCTTTCCATTTCGGCTGACAATCAGAGCTGGCAGCGACACTGAGTGGGGCTGCCATACACTAACAGCCATTTGCCAGACTATTATTAAACCTATAAATTTCGGACAGCACCTGTGCAGCACACGTGTCGCATTAACAGCAACAACACACACAAAGTGGCTTAATCTAAGCGACACGCAAATCTCGTATATTTTTTTCCCTATTTATGCTGCTTCTGCTTCTCCTCCTGCTGCTCCTGCTGTCAGCTGTTTGAGCATTCGCAGCAGCTAGCAATATTTTGCGCATTTTACAAATGTACATTAGTTCTTGTTGAGTGTATTTTAGTTGAGTTCAGAGCGACGAACGTGATTTGCCTTGGCAATTAAATTGCCAAATTAAATGTTGGCAAATTGTTGCCCTTAAAGTTATTTTTATTTAATTTCTGAATAAAAACTTAAAGATTTAAATATATGCTTTAATTAAAGATTGCTCTTAATAATTTATAGTTCAATTGTTCAATATAATTAGGAATTTTTATACCCAACAATATATTAAAATTAAATAGTCTTAATATATATAAACTGGCAAATTGTTAACCTACTTTTTATATTATTTATGTATTTTTTGAAAATTAAATTTTAGTTGTTAAGAAGTAAAAAATTAATACATTTTAATGATATTTATACTATATAATTATTCTATTTAATTTAAATATTTTAAATATGGACGTTAATATATAAAAAATTTAAATTAAATATATTAAATTAAATATATTTATTTATATATTTACTATGGACGTTAATATATAAAATATTTGAATTAAATATATTTACCTTTTTATTAAAATTTATTAAATATGTATAACATTTTATAAACATTACCTTCTTGTTTGATTAAGTATTTATTTACCTATATATAATAAAAATAATAAAAGTAAATCAAAGTAAGAAATTATGATTTTTAATAAGCAATAAAAAGATTAAAATATTGCTAAAAATTAATAAATAGGGTACAAAATATCCACAAGTTGATTTCCTAAATTAAAATCTTGCTTTATTTGGTTCAGAAGATGTAATAGATTTAAAAATATATGTGCATATATGACTAAAATTCGTATTCTTGTAATAATTCATAAATTGTTTATGGTGTACTAAAGTTCAATACATTCATAAACTTACCTTAAGTTGAACAGAATTATCAAATGAATCGAGCAGGAGCTGGCAAAGCAAATCAGACAAACGTCAGTCCAACTGAAACCAGGAAAAATAAGTGCAAGTCAAATAGCTGCCGAGAATGGACATGAAAGCGGGTGTGTATAGGTTTAGGAGTATAGGTTAGTGCGTGTGTGTGAGCACATATAAGAATTGGATATCGCTAGCTTAAATTTTGGATACTCCAGCTCGTCGCTTTCTGTCTGCTCATTGCAGCAGAGAACACTATCGAGTTTTGCTGCTGCTGCTGCCGTTGCTGCTGTGGGTTGTACAACATAGAAAACGCAATGTTAGACAGACCAATAGACAGACCAGATACAGCACGCAATGTCTGGCTGTCTGACTGTCTGCTCCCCAACAGCAACATACACGCACATAAACAAGTGCGTGTGTGTGTGTAAAGTACTTTTTCTTGCTGTCTTGTTCGCTAGCTTGGTTTTTCCTTATCGGAAACGAGCTTATTCCGTTCAATGAACTGCAAAATATTGTTTACCTCTGGCTGCCTCTGCCATCCCCTCCACTGCAGGCAACTACAAATTGCGTATACGATTCGTTTTTCCGTATGGCACTCCTGTTGCACACAAGCTATTTTTTTCTTCAGCTGCTGCTGCTACTGCGCATTGGCATAGCATTTTGATAAATTTTTATGAGATGACCGTTTGAGACGGCTGTTGAATTTGTCATTAGCGCATAAAAAGATAGTTGCCCACATTACTCATGCGCCCCGCTGGCTGCCAGGGTCAAGTGAGCTCTGCTTGAGTTCAGATCAACCGATTTCAGTGCCTGCAGATGCTGTGGCAAATATTTAAAAAATGCGGTATGGTTCGCCCGGCTAACTTTTAATTTGGAGCGCATTTGTGGCTTGGATGTCCGCATTTTTCTGTCACTGGCCACAACACACAGACAAATGCCACAGCCGGCAGCAGCAGGCGGAACTTTTTCACAAACACGACATTTGACATATTTTGGGCTGAGAACTTGGCTACCCTTCTCAATTAGGCTGACGTTGCGTATGCGTAATGTGTGGTCAGAAGGGAATGGCCGAAGTAAAAACTAAATGCGCAAAAAACTATTATGACGATGACAAAAAGCTTAGCATGTGCGTTACTTTTGAGCTTTGCCAAAGCAAAAAGCAAAGCAGCAATCCAATAGCCCTTGTCAAAGTCGAAGAGAAGAAAAAGAATACAGTAAGAACAATGGGAAAAACTTAAAATAAAAGATATAAATATATCTTGATGCTTTAAATGGATATTTATATAAAATAAAAATATTCAGGATAAAATTATAAATTTTCATTGAATGGAGAATAACAATTAAAAATGCATTATTTAAATTATTTATCGGCATATTTATATTTACATTAATATTTGTTTTTTTATTGCTTTTATTTTCTTATATTTTCCATGGTAATTTCTATACATTTTCACCTTTGGATAGAGATCTGTTGGCATAGTTTTTTAGCTGGATGCGATTAAATTTGAAACTATTTTGATGTGGGCGAAAAAGGCTTAAGCTTTGAATATTATCCATGGCCCCGAAGCTGTCTGAACTCCAAGAATATTTGTGGTTAAAATGCCGGGCAAGTTCTCAAAAAATTAACATATTATTAGGCATATTCCTGCTCAAGTACTCCGCATTTGTTGGTTCTGCTCTACGACTTTATCTGAAACGATAATTTTATTGGACATTAAAAACAGAAACGTGACAGCACATCAACGCCAGTTACATAATATTAAAAGGCTATACAAATGTCACATAAAAAATGAATGAAACAAAAGAAAAACAGAGGAAACAACAATCTTGGGGACTGTAACACGAGGCCAAAACTTGGCGGCGGCTGCGTGCCTGCAATGAAATTATAACAGCAATGACAGCAAACTTGGCCAACAAATACATGCACACATAGCTGTACACATGTGTGTATATACATATGCCAGATAAGTATCGCATATCCACACCTATCGTGGCCATCAGTCATAAACTACTGAAGGAGCTGGCTGTTTGGCATATGTCCACGGCGGGACGATCGACTTTGCTTAACGCCGACATGACATAAAACGTAAATGGCATAAAATGCTATAATGTGCCGTTACTTGTAAGATAAACAATAACAAACCGTTGACTTGTTTCTTATGGCCGCCCAGAAGACAAAAGGCCGACTCCGCTGCCAAGTCATAAGTCAGGCCAAGCGTGCTACATGCAAGAGCCGCAGTCGCAGTCTCAGTCGCAGTCAAAGTCAGATCCGGGAGCTGAGACCTCCCCGAAAACCGGAACAAGACACGAGCAACGTTTGCCCAATTGATGCACGACCGTACTCCACATGCTGATGCCGTGGCGCCCCACGTGCGTGTCCCCGTTTGTGGAACATGGCAGCTGACGTGACTGGATATGAAGTCCTCATGCAACTGTTGGCTTTCAAGTAATTTATTCGACGTTTTCTTCAGCCATGCCTTATTTAATTTACATTCAATTAATATTTTCTGCAATGGGCATAGTTTATAAAATATTTATGAGAAAAATGAATGGATAAATAAGGCAAAAATAAATTATTCAATATTCCAATCTTTTATTATTATTTTTTATATTTATATATACGAGTAGCTATGGTTTAAAAAATAATTACGAGACTTAAAAATGGATAAATATAAATTGTTAAATATTTGTAATATTAATTTGAACCATAACCTGTATTCAATCTCATTTTCAGAATAATACATACATAAAATATATAATACCTATGATATATAATATAAGCTGACAAATGGATACATATGACAACAAATTTTAAAAAATTATTAAATATCTCAAATATTAGCTTCTAGCATAGTTAATCAACTTTAGTAGATTAAATTTAAATAATTTTTTGTATTTATGTATTATAACAACTAACAACATTGACACAAAATGAATAAAAAAAAAAAAACCAAAAACAAAAATATTAAATTTATAATATATGGGCAATTCTCTAGTGGCGAATGTGACATTCGTACGCATTTGAGTTTAAAAAAAACGAATGCGAAAACATTTTTTTATTTTGACGAAAAATGAATCTGTTAGCTCTTGATTAGCTCTATAATTGGTGCTAAATCTGATTTTAGGCAAATGTTAGTTTTCAAGATAATCACAAAAAACCAAGAAGTTCGCAGGCTACAAAAAACGTAAGTCGCTTTTTAAATGAACAGTTCAACCTGAGATTTTAGCGAAACCTTAAGTGACAATTTATTACGAG
The DNA here is from genome assembly GCF_054131105.1 of Drosophila navojoa. Taxonomy (NCBI): domain Eukaryota; kingdom Metazoa; phylum Arthropoda; class Insecta; order Diptera; family Drosophilidae; genus Drosophila; species Drosophila navojoa. The sequence continues at coordinate 27,330,260 of NC_142890.1, read as the reverse complement.
TATTTTTATATTACTACAAATTGGCACATCTTAACAATGTTTTTTATTTGATTCAAAAATATTGAGTAGTTTTTTTTATTTTTTAGATTTAATCAGTGTCGAAGGTGACGTGTCGAATGTGACATTTTTTACACCACACGTTTTTTTTTTTTTTTTTTTAATTTTTTAGTAATTGTACATGAATAAAAGTATTAGAAATGATTTTCAATATATTTACTTTATTAAATTTTTGAAAAACGTAACGAAATATACTTCACGGAGAAAAAAAAAATAGGTATATTCATCTGAAATAAGTAAAACAAAAAAGAAAATCTAAATTAACTTAAAAACTAACTTTAATTATATTATTTATAGAGTATGCAGTCCTAGCTGCTTGCAGCTGTTGGCCATTGCAACAAAACGCGTGAAATTGTGATATATGCGGGATGTTCGTAACATCGTTCGATTTTTCATCCAGTTTATAATGTAGACATAGCCTTTCGATTTGAACTAATGGCAAAAAGTATATTTTAATGCCATTAATATTATTTTTTGCACATTCATGCAAGGAAAATGCATTGGGTAAAATAAGGCTCTAAGATTTAGTTACTTGCCATATTTTTTTTAAATGACAGCTCCAACTCCATCAACGGCACCCTTTCCGTGAGAAGTGGCAAAAAAATTCCATTCAACATAACAACATCCTATTTCTTTTATGATGTCATTTAAACTAGTTAAGATGTACTTATTTTTTAGCTTGAGCGCAACTTCCATCGGAAAAAATTTTCATCATTCTTTATTTTTTGTCTCCACCGTTAGCTGTTTTTTGTACTCATCTACAATCATAAAATATATTTAAAATTTCATTATTTCCAACCTAGATTTAAAATTCACTTCGTTTTATTTAAATTTTTTATTTACCCTTTTACGGTGTCGAAAGCTACGCACTTTAAATAAAACACTATAATCAAATAACTTAATATTTTCGTGTGAAATTTTTTTAAATAAATTTGCAATGCCAAACTATGTTTGCTAATAAATTTTGATGCTAGTTGCGCAAATACATTTGACTTACTGACAATAAAACCTATTTTTCGAGGTCGCAGGTGACATCGAAACATACGGTGGAACAGAAGAAAAAATTTACCGAACAGTCAATTGAATCGTACGTTTTATATTTTTTATGTACTCTTTATGCATAAACGAAGGTTTGAAATAGCATATTTCATTACACAGCGGCCTCTCTTTAAGAACAATAATAATAACAAAATGTGCAATAGAACGCTCAAAGCAGAACTTTGGCAATTGCTCGGCTTTGTGTGTCAATATTTCGAGATGTGCTATGAATAAATGTAAAATTAGTTTATATTAGTTAAATTTAATCGATTGGCTATAAAAAAATGTTATCAGAACATGCATTCATTGACTTTGAATTTTTTGGCTGTGGTTGACCTTTCTGGAGAAATGCCCATATGTAGTTCTCAACCAACTTCCGGTCATTTAATTTATAAGAATAATTTTTATTGTATTTTATTTTATAATTATATAAAAGGAGCTGTAGCTTATGATATTTATATGGCTGACAAATGGATAAATATAAAGAAAACTTATTTTTAAAAATTATTGAATTTTTAAATATTATTTTCTAGCATACTCAATAAACTTTAGAGTAGTTCAGTTGAATAATAATATATTTATCGCTTATTAAATTTATATATAAAAGGAGCTATAGTTTTTAAAACTGAGAGACTCATAAATGGAATAGTAAGAGCCTAATTTGAGTTGATAATAAATATTTTAAGTATTAACAGCTTCCCTACCCTATTAAATGTAGAGTATACTTGAAAATATATATGGAGCTATTTGCTTTTTGCTTTTCTTACGCGAACATATTTTTTATCTAGCTGTGGCAACATCATGTTTACAAATGTAAAATTCAATAAAATTTAACGATTATTTGTTTTCGACGACGATATTTCGATTGCTCTTAATATATTCTTGCGATGCTTACAATTTGTTTATGGCATTTCGTGCCATTTCGACTGACAACAACAATAACAACAACAAGTACAACAACATAAGCAGAGCTCCCTATCAATGACAAATTGCGACTTAATTCAATTGTGCACATTTCTGATGCTGAAGGTCTTTAAGTCCTGCTCTTGGGTAATGGGTAAATCTCTCTGCTAGATGTGTGCTTAGTCCCAGCAAGGCCGCCCATGCCCCTACAAGCTATTTAATATACGTATTGACAACGGCAAATCGCTGCTGAAGCGTGCAAATTTATTGCGACATCTGGGCAAACGGCCAGAAAGAAGAAGCAAATCATAAAGCTATAGTAAATAGAGGGAATTTTCGCAGGACTCGATTTAATTTCAACTGCGCACAATTATTTATTCCTCAAGTTCAATTTCATCTGGGAAATCAGTTGACATGTTCACTAAAAGCGGATGCGGATATTTATGATTGCTGCCATGCGGCGTTGTCCTTGCTCTGCGGTTGTTTATTTATACGCTGCCGGCAAATGTATTATTGAAATAAAATAGATTTGCATGGCAGGTGTGGCACCCGCTGCACTACATATTGGCATGTGTAAGGCAGCACCACCGCTCGACCCACTGACCACACTTACAAGTTGCGTCGCCCGCAAAACCAGCGTACCATAACTTATCGGGCAGCCCTCGCCCGCGCTCTGCTCCGACCGCAATCCACCCAGCAGGTAAACATTGCCGTAGATGTAATATGCCCGGGCAGCAACAGGCCTGCATCATTCTGCGTGCGGTTATTGACAAATGTATTTCCAATTGTTTCACCTTCTCTCTCTCTCTCTCTCTCTCTCTCTCTCTCTCTCTCTCTCTCTGTCACTCTCACTCTCGCTATCCCTTTTTCACTTTCCATCTCTCTCTCTCGCTCGCTCGGTATCAGCTGGCTGCCAGTACGTGACGCTTATTACAATTTCACTCACCTGCATGTTTGCCCACATGTTTTATTGAGCTGCAATAATTTCCGTTTTGCTCCTCGCACACATTTTTTGCTGCACACAGCTCTCTAACACTTCATTGAGGTCAGCTGGCATGTGAGGCTTATGCCAAAATGTTTATATAAATAGCAAAATAAGAAGCAAAAAACAAATTGGCTCGAATGTCAGGTAGCCAGCCGAATGATTTCCTCAGCTCTCATATCCATTCAATTGAAATAATTCTTAAATATATAAGGTAAATATTTGAAATGGATTGCCTTTAAATACTTTTCAAATAGTTTTGTTTTGTTTTCCTTCAATTCCCGCCGTGCATGGAATATGTAAATGCTGTGCAAATATTTTTTCAATTTTGGATTTTTCGTGCCACAAAAATAATCAAATATCAACTATAAATGCTGAGTTATAGTTCGAAAGGCTTTATATTTCAACTGTCTGACCGATGCCTGTGCACGGCGCACGTCGCGTATACGTAATTCCTCGAATTTATCCCATGTGCGCCTCGCAGGCTCTGATCTGAAAATCGAAGCTCGTAGCTTTTATTTGCTAACGGTTTTTTATGGTTCTATTTGCAGTTAGTTTTTAGTTTTTTATTTTTAATTTTAGCAAACAATTGAAACATGACGCTGCAGTTGAAATTGAAAAATCGTCCGATATAAAATATAAAAATTGGGAATGGTAAATATAACGAAACAAATGCTGGAAAAACAAATAGCAATATATAAGCGATTTGACTTTATGGCAACATAAAAGAAATTTCATATACTCTGATAATGGCAGTAAAGAAATCTTATTTATGACAGGTTAAGTGTATAATGAAGAGTACTACAGAATATACCTTCCTATGCACAGTTTACTAGGCATTCGACCTGCTGCGTAGCCAGAGGCAATCACATAAGCGCTCTGTCACCTCTGCAATACAATCAAATGCTTAAGAATGTGAGCTAAGCCTGACAGTAGACACCACAAAGCCAGCCTCGATGGCCTGAGGTCCCATCAGAGCAGCAGCAACAATAACAACAACCACAAAGGCTACGATAAGAACGGCAAGTAAAAAAGCATGAAATGTGACAACCACAATTTTATCTGCCTCTTGTTTGTTGTTGTCCATGTCAATTTTTTGCTCCTGCCAAATGCAACAGCATTTTGTGGTTGCGACAGGCATGAAAAAGGAATCTTGAAAGTGCACCACAAAAATAAGAAGAAGAAAATGGAGACATGGCAATTAAGCTATATCAACAGGCAGCCCAGGCAGGAGGCGGCTAAGCAAATGAATATTGAGTTGGGTCCAAGGGCTCCAATTAAACATCAGTCAACTGCTGATCGATAGAGAATCATATGCAGCAGCACCAGCAACAGCAACAGCAGCAGCAGCAGTAGCAACAGCAATAGTAGCAACAGCAGCAGGACTAACAGCAGCAGCAACAGGAGCAACATCATCAACAGCAGCAACAGCAGTGGCACCAACAGCAGCAGCAGCAGCAATAGCGGCACCAACAGCAACAGCAACAGCATCAGCAACATGAGCAGCAGCAGGAACAGCAGCAGAAGCAACAGCATCAGCAACATGAGCAGCAGCAGCAGCAACAGGAGCGATAGCAGCAGCAACAGCAACAGCAGCAGGACTAACAACAGTAGCAAAAGGAGCAACAGCAGCAACAGGAGCAACAGCAGCAGCAGCAATAGCGACACCAACAGCAAATGCAACAGCAGCAACAGTAGTAACAGGAGAAACATCATCAACAGCAGCAACAGCAGCAACAGCAGCAGCAGCAGTAGCAGCAGCAGTAGCAACAGCAGTAGCAACAGCAACAGCAACAGCAGGAGCAGCACCAACACAAGCAACAGCAGCAATAACAGGACTAACAGCAGCAGCAACATCAGTGGCGCCAACAGCAGCAGCAACAGCAGCAACAGCAGCAGCAGCAATAGCAGCAGCAGTAGCAACAGCAACAGCAGGAGCAGCACCAACACAAGCAACAGCAGCAATAACAGGACTAACAGCAGCAGCAACCGGAGCAAAAGCAGCAGCAGCAATAGCGGCACCAACAGCAACTGCAACAGCAGCAGCAGCAGCTCGCCTTGATAGCTCTGTGTAGCTGTCGGATTTATGCGTGCTCCAGGCTGGGCGCCAAGACATGAACACGAATTTGCATAACAATTCGTTTCAATTTAACTTGTGCTTGCCCAGAGCATGACCGTATAATGCGGGCCATTATTGGCGCTAACTGGACCAAGTGAATAAATGCGTAAGCAACAATTTGGCTGAAATAACAAGAGCTGCTGCTCGGGCCATGATTTAAGATGCAACTGCAAGTGGCAATAAATCAAATCAAAGTTTTTTCTTCCGCCCTCCCGCTTGTTGTCCACCCCTCAGTGACTTCCACCCACTTGCACAGCTCGAGCAGGCGGACAAGTGCCTTGTGGCCAACAATAACTTAATTGCAAAGTCATGTTTGCTTTGTGGCCATGTCTTGGCTGTTGCTGGCTACCTGATGCAGTTGTTGCTGCCGCTGTGGTTAACTTAACCAGGCCAGCTGCAGCAGGCACACAAGCACACAAACACTCAGAGAGACCACACCCCATATCGTATTATAGGCAGCTGTACATGACTGCAAGCACCACAAGACTGCATTTCTGTTGTGGACATGGTTATTGGGCAGCTCTGTCTGTGTGTGCGTGTGTGTGTGTGTGCGTTGGCCATCAGCTGCTCAAGGCGAGCCCTAATGTATCCGTGTTTTGGGTACTAAGAATGTTTTACAGCTGCAATTCGATTAAGCTCTGTTAGGCAAGACAAAAGCCGCCAAATTGTGGATCATCTTTGAGTAGATGTTGAGACATGTTGGGAAATCAATTGACGAAGTCTACTGTCCAACAGTCGAGAAGTTAAACTGGCTATCGAATTCCATTCTCTTGTGAAATCGCTGTAATAAGTTCAGTGTGTCTGTTTCACAGTAAAGATGCCCCGATTACACATACACACAACACACATTTAACTGGGATAAAATTTTGAGCAACTCATTAGCAATTCAATAAAGGTGTAGTAAATGCCTCTGGCACTCCCTTCGTGGACATCATTGTAATGTTCCCCCCTCCATGCACGACATTTTAAATAATATTAAATTCGGAAATTCATGCCAGAACTAAGCGCAATTTAGAAATGCCAAATTCATGCCTTGTCAATGGGAAGAAGAAGAGAACAAGGAACCAGCACGAGCTGCTATTAGCAGCACATTTAAAACAAGTTCGCAAAAAGAGGAACATACATACATATATATGTGGATATATAATAATAAATATATTTGGCCAACATTTTGTTGCTGCTGCTGCTGCTGCACATGGTCGCTGCTCTGGGCATAAACTTTAAAATTGAGCCAGGCACACAAAGAAGAAAATAAAATTGCGAAAGGAAAAAAGAAGGGAAAAGCGAGAGCAGCACCAACTTTTAGTTTTATTGTCATTTCAATGTATTTCCGCACTTTTAACCGCAGTCGCACATGCCTGCTGACCAAGCTCTAAAAAATGAAATGGAAGAAAAAAAAAAATAGCTGCAAAGAGAACAAAAAGTATTTCGAGCAGCTTCGAAGCCATAAAAAACTGCATTTGGCAGTTGTCGCCAAAAGGCAAACTACATCATCATAGAGAGCGAGGCTGTAGACCTTCGGCAAGACCTCTCGCTGTACCCAAATCCATTTCTGCTGCTATCATCTAATGTCCTGTAATCAGACAAATGCGCCAAGGGGTATTCTGAATGACATGAGAGGAAATTCATTGCCAGTGAGCACAAACAGCGTGTGCTAAGGAATCTATTAGAGATGCAAGTTAATGGACTCTCAGTTGTATACAGGGTATTTCTTAGTCACGTACTCTCAAGACAATTTCTTTTTTCTTCATTCTAACATTTGCCGCAATGTCGCACAGATTTGCGTGCCAACGACATATTTAAAATGTTGAAAATTATTTATAATTAAAAGTTGGAGGCCAGAAACTTTTTCGGCTGTGCCTGTTGCCAGCTATAGACCCACTCTGACCCGCCTCCCGCCTCCTCGGTCGGCGCCTCCTGCTATGGCGCATACAATTTTTTAATAAAAGTGCCTGGGCAGCCGGGCAGCCGTTGGAGCCGTAAACGTAGACGGAATGATTGTTATTTACGCAATGCCAATAATAATCCGTATTTTTGCACGCCCAACAGACACACACGCACGCACACAAACAATCAAACAATCACACATATACACACGCACACATAACTAACTATGAGTGCTGTGTCTGTGCACATAACCAGCAGAAAATTCAATTTTCCTTTGCCTTTATTCAAAATTCCAATAACTCACAATCAGAGCGAATTTCTGGCTTGCTTGACTTCATTTCAACTGCGGCTCTCCACTCTCCGTTCACTGCGATTTACTTTGCTTTTGTTTTTGTTTGCCTTATTTGTACATTGGTACGTTTTTTGTGGGCCAGTGTGTGTACACATGGGAGTGACTGTGTTTGTAAGTATTTTTATTCAGTTTGCGGCTTTTGCATATTGAACTACTATGTGAGAATAAATCAACTGCGGTTGCCGACAAAACAAATTTAAATGGAATTAAAAGAAATGATTATGTTTTAGAAGAGACTAAAATAGAAAGAAAATTCAAATATTTTGTATTACTATTATTTATAGTTTATAATTATTTTTAATTGGTTTTAATTTAAATAAAATAAAAAAACGAAGCAAACAATTAGTTATCTAATTTTATTATTATTAATTTACTTTTACCTATATTTGTTTAGATTTGTACCATTTGTAATGGATGTAAGTATTACATATTATCTGTACTTTACATATTATCTGTACTTTACAGCAATAAGAAAGCAAAAAAATTAGTAATTATACAAGTACAATAAATTAATTAATTCAAAAATAAATATTAAAAAATTAAATAATAAATTATAACTAACAACATTTTAAATATTATATACTAAAAAAATACTGTACATATTGCATTTTAATTAAAAACGTTGTATCGTTCTCTATATAAATATAAATAAAAAATATATATATATGTATATTTAAAAAAAAAAATTTTTTAAATTCTAAAAATATGGAGTACGTATAGGGCAAGAAATATGTCAATTCTATGCAAACATTTTTTTACCGCTCTATATTTAAATTGAATTGCCATTCAAATGCATTTATCTAAATACCAGGCCATTAAAGTGTCTCTGGACTTGTCCGAGCCCAAGAGCCCAAGAGCCCGACTATAGTAGAACTGTCCAATAAAAGTCAATAAGCAAACTGTAAGATATGCGCATTTTTCAATTACGTATTCGCAAAGCGACGCCCAGCTATACAAAGGTTCGTCTAATAGTTATAGCTGTGCAGCTGTATGTGCACTAAAATATATGTAGCGGTGCATGTGTGTGTGTGCGTTTGTGTAGTGTAGTATAACAAAACACAAATTCAAATGGCATTTTATGCAACATGGCCTGGCATTCCGTGTGGACACACAAGAGAGTGGGGGCCAGGGCATCCAGTTGCACTCGTTGAAACATGTAAGCCATGTATTTCATTATGTTACGACAAACTGCCTGACACGGGCGGCTAATAACGGCAACGGCAACGGGCAGCCGTGTACAGAGACAGTTGTTGTTGTTGCTGCTGCTGTTACCAATTCCAATCCCCGAGTCGAAGCCGAAGCCGAGGCTGCCCTCTATAGCATGCAAATCGTAGCCAGAAGTAGGAAAATAAAAGTAAAAGCTGAATCGATGCGGGTCAATAAGCAGCGCCTGCTTACAGCAAAATCAAATTAGTATTAGGCAAAATGAAATAGAAAAAAATAAATAAAATAAAATTAAGAAATAAAGTGAACTGCGACCTCGTAGGACTAGGCCACGACAATATTCCGGCACTTCTCAGTCTCTCAGCTCCTGCCTCGCTTCCTCCTCCCTGCCCTCGGGCACTTTGTAAATGCTTCCGCACACATGACTGACCAGCACAACTTTAAATAAAAGCAAGCCACTGCAGCTGCGAACTTAACACAGTGCCTGCTGGTAAGTCAATGTACTTGTGCGCCCAACTCGACTTTGAATGCTCAGCCAAACTTTTCGGGCGGCCTAGTCAAGCGTGGGCCTTTAGTTTAAAATCAAGTATTTGCCAAGTGCTGCGATTCGATTTTATGATGCGCTACGAGTATTTTTTTTTTGTCAGGCATGGCTCGAGTGGGCGTGCCCTCAGCCCGTGCTGCTGCCATTGCCAATCGACGTAATAAACTTGCGCTACTGCGTATCCGTAGGCGCATCCGCTACAACTCAACTGCCCGCAGGAACTGGGCAAATATTTGCTACTGTTGTTAATTTTATTTATTAATCTGCGCGTTATTTGAAACATATTATTAAAACACACATGCAGAAAAAAAGTGAGCTGAAAAGTGCATTAATCATATTTATATGTGTGGAAAAAGCGAGCGGAAAAGGAAGCGCTCATGTCAAGTGCTTAAATGCTTTTTATTTTTGCATTTATCTGTACGTTATTTAAAGCTATATCTCTTGAAAAATAAATAAATAAGATAAAAATAAAATAAGTATTTCCCATAACTTTGAGTACAGTTACATTTTTCACTAAAACAAAAACTTTAAATTAGATTCTTGCATTGTCTCTACCTGCAAACGAAATTCTTCATTGTCTTTATAAATAATTTGAGTTGAGATTCAGCCTGTAAATGGAGTATGAAAAAGAAATACAATTTGTTGCTTGGCCTCTGCAGAAAACTTTTCATGCGAGCTCATTATATATTAAGGACACTTTAAGCAATGTTTGGGGCCGTAAAGTTTGCGCGTTATCAATCAACGCGCGATGACAAAATCAAAACGGGCGACTAAATTAGCCAAGTTAGCCAAGTTGGACAAGTTGGCCGCGTGGCATGAGGGCCAAACAAAACAAGCCAAGTGAAATTGTCAACAACTTATCAGCTGTACAAATGAGCTGCGGCTCCAGCTCCTGCTGCCTGGCGAGGGGCACAACGGAAGCCAATGAAGCCAGGCACTAGCATTCACTTACAATTCCGTTTCCGCTGCTGCTGCTGCTGCTGCCTTTGTGGGTGGCCATTCCTGCTACAGCTACTCCTGCTGCTAATCGGCAGTCGTTAGCCGCTGCGGGGTCAACATTCATATTACGGGGATGATATTGCTGCTCCTGCTGTTGTTGTTTTAAATGCGTTATTGTTGCGCTGGCAACAACAAATAAGCGCATTAATAACAAACGCCATTGAACGGCCATGTCATCAAATGAGCCAGCAACAATGGCCACAACTAGCTGCCGCAGCCAACACTCCAGCGCCAGCGCCAGCGCCAGCCGGAGCGACAGACTTCAGTCAGTCCGTTCTGATGCTGATTATGGTTGTTTATTTGGGCACGAGTACAATGACAATGCCATTGGCGCATCATTAAATGGCCAAAAGTCACGCATTTCGAGCTGATGGACCAACAATGACAGCTAGAGATGCGAGCACGAAGAAACAAGAGTAGAACTTCGTATCAACAATTTTACAATCAGTTGGGCCAAGTGACTCTCAACAATTATCACGTTGTCATTGATGATATTTTTATGGTTTCTTATTATAATTTAACTAATTTCATTTTCCAGAGCTCCTACAGAATTATGAAAATATTCAATACAGAAAGATGATAGCTTTACTTAAAGAACTCTGTTCGAAATAGGAAATTTCATAGACTAACGTTTCCGACTTAATTGCTGTACATTTCCTGTAAACGAAAGATCCACAAACTCAATCAATGACCCTACAAGTCATTCATATTGAGTGTATTTAAGTTCTCATCATTCCCAGACACGCAAATCTCGTGCTGATTCGTCGATAATTTGCTTTCTGCTTTGTGCCAAGCGACTCACGACGCAGCCTCCAGTCTGAAGGCAATTGAGACGAGTCATTGGCTCTAGCGACGATTAAAGCTGCGACTGTTTCGATGATTACCGGTGCTGCGCCTCTGCTCATCTCCCCCGCCTGCCCCATCGCTGCCCTCTTCACACCATCAGCCGGTCTTAAATGGCAAGTGTAACAGTAGCTGGCGAGTGTTGAATGTTTAGCTGTCATTACGTGTCAGTAAACCGTGATCAGGAGCAGCTTCTGGTAGCTGGATGAGGCTGCAACCGGAGCTGCTGCTGATGACAACTCGTGCTGTTATCACTGGGTTTGCTTTGGGCTCGTTGGGCATTCAGTTTACAGCATTCAGTATCAACAATGGGCCAGACTTTGTCCAGGGGCCAATCGCCCTGCCAGCAAATCCACACATCCGCTTCCGCTGGGCCCATTCAAATGCACTGATGGACACACAACGGGCTCCAGGTGTGGCGAGAGCAGGAGGCGGGCAGGCTCCTCTGTTTGGTGTACAATTAGGCCACGCTGCTGACCAATTGCTGCACTTAAATGGAAATTTTCAGGTTAGCGATAGCTGAACTCTCCATTTGGCCGATGAATGCGAACAATGCGAAATTATTGGGCGAGTGTTGAAGAATAATTAGTTTTCAAATTAGTGCCTAATCAATTAAACTGTTTCGATTGTTGTGCAAATGTGAATCTGTATCTCTTTCATTATACAGAGAGACGCTGATTTGATTGTTTGTTTCTATTGAATATTCAAAACTGCTTTTACGATTTGAAAAATTGTTACAGTAACAGAGGAGCATATAATATGCTATAGAATATTTCCTGAAACGTTGCGCATGCATAAGCAAAAATGTGCATAAATAAAAATCAAAATGAAAGCATATTTTGAGTTTGTTTAAGCTCGTTAAGTAGGCTTTGAAAAAATTAATTTTAATTTGTAACTAATCCGATGTTTATACCCTGCTGCCACTGAAAACGGGAAATCTGAGTATAATGATTTGTAATCTATGTATACAGAATATAAAAATCCCAACGTTATAGTCAAAATTCTTCGTATATAAATACATCTTGAGGTCTGAAAGAATGCGCGTCTCAATTCCGTGCAAAAACTTCGACCATCAACGCATCACAGCGGCTTGATAAAAAATAATAAATAATTAAATACGAGAATCTCTAATATGCAACTGTCGAACGTTTACAGCGAACAGAAAAATAACAAACACAAAGCCCACGAGATCAGAGCGAATGAAAAATCAACGTGAACGACTAAAGTTCGCAATTGAGTTTCAGCTCTCATTAAGACATCAGCTCTTGCTTACTATCCATAAATTGATTATGCTATACAGTGTTCGGTTCGTATTGGAGCTATGAGTAAGATCTACTCTAAGTGTTCCGTCAGCATATAGGCTGATGAGCCTAATGATAAGAGCTCTGCCTCTGGAGAAAACTTCCTGCTTATTTCTTTTATTGATCCGTGCGAAAGCAGGTCAAACTTTTCGAGTACAATTTAAATCCAAGATAATAATAGTAATACTCAGAATAGGGCAGCTTATATGCATGTAGATTCCTGCATCTATGGCTAGCAGAAACTTATCAAAAAGTGTTAACAAACTGGCTTAAACAGCGTGTTTCACATTCCTGTTGCAGCTAGTTTGGGGCGCTCTTTCCAGGATTTCGAGCAATTTTCTATTTGCTTTTCTTTGTTAGGCGGATTTCGCTTTGTAACGCTCCTCGCTGGGCTGCCTTGTTTCCATTGACAGTCAACTATGGAAATTCGAAAAGTGAAGCAAGAGGCTGCTCCTCCTGCTACTCCTGCTGCTCCTGCTGCTGCTGCTGCCTGACAGCAGTAACAACAACAATAGGAGCAACTGCAACAGCAACAGCAACAGTCGGCAGGCAGTCAAAAAGACAATTGCTTACTGCTAGCTGCAACAACAACAAAAGCAGCAACAACAATAGCCAACAACCAACAACGTTGGTTAGCTTCCGCTTTACTAACTTTTCGTAGTGCACTATTCAATGTTGCTGTTGTTGTTGTTGTTGCTGCTTCTGTTGCTTCCAAATGTTGTCGCTGTTGTTGTAATCCTGCTGAAGCGTCAGCTAGGCCGCATTGTTTTTGTTGCTGCTGCTGTTGCTGCTGCTGCTGCCAGTGCCACTGCGCTTTGTTTGTTGTTTCATTTCAATTCGCCGAAACAAAGACTTAAAGTGCCCATTCACCTGATTTCGCTGGGTTTTAGTGCTGGCGCCACGCCCACAATGTGAGCAATACGCACGCCCACGTGCCTCGGCTCGCATGTTTATTTAAAACAACAAGAACAACTGCAACAACAATAACAAGCGTTTGGCTTTTGTATGTCTGGTCAAAGAGTTTGGCAGGCAGAAGCTGGCAATTGTTCAGCTTAAATAGGCCTCATTTCAGGCCAGCCATTGGAAATGCCTGTGCGTGTGTGAGCATGTGTGAGTGTGTAGAGTATATGACACAGTTTTCTGGCTTTTTTTGAAGTGCCTAACACACCACAATAGTCATTGAGTGGTGCTTCAATGTGCTGGCTGCAAATTGGGCTGCCATTGAAATTTATTTTATTATACTACACTACTCGATATAAGAGTGGTAAATAAATTATATATGCCTATATATAATATAGGTTATAATGATAGATATATATAATACGATATAAATAATTATGGTAATTAAATAAAAAATCTAGTTTTAGATATATTTTGCTCTTATTAATAATGTTACTAATTATTGTTTATTCATTAATTTTATATTATGTATTTAATGGCAAGGGGATCCGTTTTTTTCTTTTTTTTTTTTTTTTTTTTTTTTTTGTTTTACACAAAAACTCAAATTATCGAGAATTATTGAGAACGATTTTTCTTTTAAAGGGGATAGAACTTTTTCGGATTTCAATTTAGTGGGATACAAATTATCGAGACTCAACTGTTTATACATATATATTCGCAGAATAATATGCATATAATTTCTCATTTAAGAATTTATAGAAGTGGCTTCAATATAATACAGGTATTATGTATATAGTAAAGAGCAGCTATATAGTAGCATCCCCATAATATATCCGGTCTATATTAAAGTGCATAATATATTCACGTCTACAATTTCTAGCATACAAACACTTCTGTTTGGAAATATTTCAGGTCAAGCCAAGCACTTTACAGATTCCATTTGGAGCACTACCGACGCCTCGTGTGAGCCCATAAGAAACTCTTAGAAATTTTATGTGTTGAGCAATAAATTTGAAGCGCAGCCACTGTCCTATACACACATACACCTACACACACACATTAGCGCTATTTATGGCGATTTGTAGCAACAATTTCAATATGGCGCGCTGATCAAGCGATAGCCGCGACTGCAGCCGGCTCCTGCTTCTGCTGCTGCTCCTGCTGTAGCTGCGTCTTGTATTCCGTTACGGCATCTGCAATATCCTTTAATTCACTCACACATGAGCACACACACACACATACGAGAGAGTCTCCTTCCCTCGCAAAGCAGCTTTATTTATTGAAAGTTTTTGGTTTGGGTTTTTCGCGCTGCGTTTAGTAAACTTTTAAGCCGCTTTGATTGCGTCCTTGAGGCATTTGGCTTGTTTTGGCATCTGCCCTGACTGTGTTTAGTGTGTGCTGTGGGGTCACTGAGGAGAGGGAGGATGGAGGGGGACAGGCAAAGTCCTTGACCTTGCTGTTTGTTGTCATTGAACTGCAGCCAGCGCCCATCGATAGCAAAGCCAGACAAATTGCCATAAAATAGTGACAATAATCATCCTCGTCATTTCAGGCCATTGGGCAGCCGCATAGCAAAAAGCGAGGAGGGGGGTGGCGCTTGTTAAATATGCCATTCAATTGGGCTCCTAATATAGCAATAGTCATACATTTCGGCCCCGTCACGTCTTCACTTCGTTTCAGTTGTTTGCTCTGGATCTGTGGATCTCGACTGCACGTACAGCAGAAATCACGTCTCAGCTGCCGCTGGCTATGTTTATGGCCATTGAACTGTGAGCGCCCACACTTGGTGGCCAACTCTTTGGGCCATTTATAACCGCAACGCCTCTCATTATGCAGCAGCCACGACGGCCGTGCAGTTATCTATTGCCCACCCCCAGCTCCACGCACGTGGCAAGTATTTACAACAGCCTAGCCTAGCGGGCCCTGAGCTACACGAATCAACAAGAAAACCAAACTGAAAATGGAAAAAATAACGAGAAATGTTTTCTGACTTACTAACCTTTGCAGTTTGCTAAGACTCTTAAAGAAATAGTTGAAAGCTGGCAAAAGTTAGCGAAGCAATCTTAAAATTAAGTCGAAGCAACCATCACTAAATTTTACTGCAAAGTTTGCTTAATGTGTTTCGTTAAGCTTTACATTTTGCCATATTTAATAGAGAAATTTTGTAAATAAAATATATATAATAATTTTTTATATATTTGCAAACTCAAATATAATTTACTTAAATATATTTTATATTATGTATTATATATTCCACTAATAATAGGTAAAAGAAAATATAAATATGAGCCAGTTCAGTTTTATAATATATAATATATCGACCATATTTATATATTGTATTGTATTGTGGCTTAGCTAATGTTAGGTAACAATATTATGGTATAATTATTACTGTTAAAGCTACTTAAGGATTAATAAAAATGATTTGAATTATCTCGTTATAGTCGCTGAGACAGAAATAATATTACGCAAAGAGGGGCTAGAATTTTTTCAATCTATAAATAAGAAATTTAAATATATTAATAATTAACTTAACACCACAATTGTTATTAAATATGTATTAGTTTGAATTGATAAATAAAATTCAAAATATTAAAAGATTTAATATTACAATTGTTATTTAAAATGCATTAATTTGATTTTAACTTAATTTTTGCCATGCCTATCATAATTTTTGTTTACTTTAAAACTAATTATATAAAAAAAATCAATTGACCCGCCTGTCTGATTTTGCAGCTCTCATTCAGACAGGGCATATACTTTGATCATATAAACATGCAGCTCTTATATATATTATGATACTGGAGTTTATTTAGCAAAAAATCTTTTACTGTTTTACTTTACCTTTGGAGTATCCTGACTCCATCTGACTTCAGCTATGCTGAGTTTAGGCCAGCTGCCGCTTTACTCTGATGTCTAGTGTAATTGAAATGTTCGACTTTAGTGCAGCGCGACGCGAACTCAATTGAAAAGGTAAACAAATCAGAAAGCTGGCCACAAAGCGTGACATTAACACAGCGGCCAGAAACTATGCAAATGACACAGCAGCTGCCCAAAGACCGAACCTCGACGCGCCAAAGCATTTTCCGCCGCTCCGCCCACGGCTCACACGCCGCGCTCCTCTGATGCTGACGCATGGACACAGAGACAGCGGAAGCGCCGAAAATGCGACAGGAATGGGGCTGCGGCGGGAGAGTGACTGCAGCTGGAGGGAGGTGGGAGTAGGGGTAGGGGTCGGAGCAGCCACAAATAGATTCCGAATGAGGACGCGAATGCGACAGACTCCGACAATTGCGTATTGTCCGGCTGTTTTGTTTTTTCTGCCGGACTCTGACTCGGACACAGTGAGGGGCTGCAGGTTGCTGTCGTCAGTCTTGACATTTGAGTTTGTTATGCGTGCAGATGTATCTGTATCCTTGTATCTGTGTATGTATGTGTGTGTGTGTGTGTGTGTGTGTCCACAGCTGTGTATTGACTAGCAACTGTGGATTTGTCAGCAGCAATTACCGTTGATCTCAAGTGTTTTTTATAGCCATCTTTTGTTATCGGTCGTCTCGTTGTCGTCGCTATTGTTGTTGTTGCTGTTGTTGTTGCTGTTGCTGCTGTTGTTGTTGCTATTACTGTTGTTATGGCTGTTGGCACGTATTCCCACGTTCGACTCATCGCATTCAATTTGCTTGATTTTATTTCCGTTTTTCGCCGCATCGCCGCATTTTCTTTGCCAGCCAGCTCTTGCCCAGCGGCACCTGCAGTCCGCAGTCAGTTCGCAGTCCCTAGCTCTTGCCATTTTCCTCCAATTCTATTTTTGTCCATGATTTTGATTTTGATTTTGATTCGTCGCGTTGCCAGTGCAACTTGAGTGTGCAATTTGATTTGATTTTCGGCAGCGCTGCAGAGCTCTGGCATGTCCTTGCGGCTGCTCTCCGCCTGACGGGCAGTTGCGGTCCCGCTCGCTATTAAAATCGACTCAGCCGAAATTCAGCCACAGCCAACACGAAATTGCCATTTTGTGTTTAATGCCAGCCGGCCAGCCAGCCGGACAGACAGTTGTGTATTTTGAGTATTGCATTTTTAGCCATCCTGCCAGGGGAAACGCCAACTATCTGTGC
This sequence comes from Drosophila navojoa, assembly GCF_054131105.1. Classification (NCBI taxonomy): domain Eukaryota; kingdom Metazoa; phylum Arthropoda; class Insecta; order Diptera; family Drosophilidae; genus Drosophila; species Drosophila navojoa. The sequence goes on along the minus strand of NC_142890.1, from coordinate 27,313,062 downwards.
CAGGATATGTCGCTGGCTGTTTGTTCAGCGACAGGATATGAAGTGCTCCTCGATTGCCACTGGGTTACACATAAGTGCGCCACGTGTCCAATATTGCAGCTCAACTAACACCGGGCACCGCGTGACCCACTGCCTCAGTCAATATTTATGCCAATCCTCGACTCTATGCGAGGCAATAGCCAGCCAGAGGTGACACTGACTCGTTTCACTTGTCTGTCGCACAAATATGCACAATAATATACTTATTTATTATCACACAAATCAATTGTCTCCCCAATCAGAATACACTCGACTGCAATAGATAGTCTCATATAAAATGCCTTTATTGTATTCGAAATTTTGACAGCTAGCATAGTTCATCCCTCACTGGCAACAATAAGTAGTGCATACCTGTTCACAAAGTGTAAAGAGTTTTATAGAATATTTATATTATTAATTTAAGATAAAAACTTAAAGAGAAAATTTAATTTAAATTTGAAGCATATATTAATTGGTATTCCTAAGACCTAATGAAGTGGTTAATATTGTATGCTTGAAATGCAATTTGTTAAGGCGCTACCAACTTTAAATTTGATGTATAATTATACACCTCACTCAGTACAATAAATATATTCTAATGAAACTAGTTAGCAAAATCTGGACATATACCATACAATTTAAGCCAAGTCAATCTTTTGGTTATACGTTGTTTTGCACTAATATTACTATTATTATTATAAATATTTATTATAAAATATGTAATTTACGCATGCTTTGTAGATCTTAAAAATTTCTTCCTAATACTTAAACTGTTTAAATAATTTCCGTATGTAATGCGCTTTTCCTGCGCCTCTATGAATTTTAAAACGATTCGGCATGAATTAGAAAAATTTTGGGAAGTCTCATCCAATATATTCCAGTTATATCATATCCCGGAAGCATAAATGTCAATATTTTATTGTGTTTAACTGCCTTCCCCCTCTATAAATCCTGGCTTTATATATGCGTAATTATATATTTTTCTGTTATTCCTATCATTCAAAGCTTCTCTTAGGTGATGCCTTATGGTCATGATTATACGAAAGCTATCATTGAATAATTTATATTACAATATATTAATATAATATTGTAAGTCATTCAAAATGATATCTAAATTTAAAAATTACTATTAAGAACTATTTATGATTGTTAAATAACATTCCAAGCTGCTTTAGCTCGTATGACCAATGGCCAATCGTGACCAGAGAGCCCATTGGAGCTACGTAAACTATTCACACACATATAAATTCCTTGAATTCATATATTACGGCTTATCGCATGAAGACGATTCTCATTCGGGCAATTGGAACATGTAAACAGAACTATTAACAGGTCATAACTGCTGCTGCTTCTGATTCTGCTGCTGCTGCTGCTGCTGTTGGCCTTGCTTATTTTTTTTGTCCGCATTTTTGTGCAGATCCTTTTAACAGTTATTCAGATGTGTTTAATACACTCAGCTGGTGCCGCATGAGTTGACCCCGTTGAGGCTGAGGCGGCAGCAGGCGGTGTTATCCCTTCTACACGGACGGTTGGACTGCGTAAGGCCGCGAGGAAGCGAGACAGCGAGACAGCGAGCAGGCGAGGCAGCTGGGCAACCAAGGACATTGTATGCCTGATTTGGCAAGGATACACGGCGTGAGCTGCGCGGCCCCAGATAGATGGAGAAGATGACAAGAATGTCTGGGGACAGTTTTTCAGATATTTGTTGCCGTTGATGTCGGGGGCTGCCTTCATTTGCAGCCGTCGTTTGGGCTGTCGACTGTTTTACTTGTTATTCGATGTGAATGGGAGTAGACGGTGCCATACTCAACTCAACTATTTCATTTCATTTAATTTGATTTATCTGCTCGGCCGCTCGCTTGACTCTTGCCTGTTTTTTAGCAGAGAGCAAACGGCAGACACGCCCCTCGGTTAACGCCCACGCTCTGGTCGTAGGCCACATCGCTGCTCATTTATAATGAAAACAGAGCACATCCAAATCCGAATCCAAATCCGAATCCAAACTCACACAACATGGCAGCTACGGAGGCCAAGCATATTCTTGAGGCCTGCTCCAGCGCCAGTGCCACGTCCTTGAGTCGTAAAATCTTCACAGCTTGCGCTCGGCCCATGTCGTGGGCCGTATTTGGCATCGGCTCTGCGGCAGGCATTTCTCTCCGAGCAGCAAAAAATGCGAAGCCAAAAGATTAAAACCATAAATTCTGTTGCGCTTAGCAGCGAGGCGAGCGGCTGAGCTCGCTCTCAGGCCAAAGTCAAATAGAAATTGTGCAGGGCTGGAAATTGGGTGCCAAAATTAAATCATGAAATAATGCTATACTTAAGAGCGCCCGGCATTTGCCCGAGCCAATAATTCAGATTTACAAATTAAGCAAATGAAGACGCTGTGATAAGAACTTATCATGGAAATGATGTAGCCCAAAAAGTGTTATTAAATTTTGAAAAATATCTGATTATAATATTTGTATGTAGTATAAGTGAACTTATGTTTATTGTGTATAAATATAATATAAATATAAATAAATAGATATATATATTTGTCATAGTGATTGATTTAATTGGAAAATTTTACATATATTATATAGATATTTATATTTCATTAATATTTATTCATCTTATATATAAAATTATTATAATTAATTATTTTTAAAAATATATACATAATAATTAATCAAACTAAAGTCCAGGAAATATTTTCTAAATTTATCTGCGAAACTATTTGCTTGCCCTGAGCCCTGTTTCTATGGTTTCTTGGCGGCACTTCATCAGAGTGAGTTTTATTTTAGAGGTCACACTCACACACACACACACATGCACAGATTTGTGTCGGCTTAATAGAATTACGCATACGCCATGTGTGCGCACAAAAACAACCAAAAATTTAGTCGCATGCCTCCACGCACACATATTACGCGCTTCTGCCTCTGAAATCTTTTGAAAGGTTTTTCGGTTAAATATTTTGCATATTTCCAAAGCGAATGTTGAGCTGAACGCTGCGTGGGGTTTGCGCACTACGCCACAAGGTGTGTGTGTGTGTGTGTGTGTGTGAATGTGATACATAGTTGATAATTTCATTATGGTTAACTGTAGTTTATTGATTTTATCAGCATATGCTCATATTTAGTGACATGAAACGTCGCCCGAGGCTGCTTAAGATTCATGAAATATGTATAAGCCCTGGAGCAGCCTCTTATAATAAGTCCTGAGCCAATAAATGCTTCTCTTTGAAAACTTAGTAAGCCTATTAGGAACTTTCAGCTCCAGCTCAGCGTTGTTGTACTATTTGTTACACTCTTATCAATTGTTGTTGCATTGTTTTTGTTGTTGTTTTGTTGTTTTGTTTATTGTTGTTTATCAGTTCTTTTTGGATTTTGTTCAAGTGTTAAAGATATCGAAAATTTAAACCATGGCGGTCGATGCTATTATCTGGAAACTGTCGAAATTGTGCGCTTCTTCTTCAGATTCCGAATTAACCTCTGATGCAAATTTGTTTCGCCAGACCCTGGCAATGCCTACGGTTACGAACCAGGAATCATGGTTTGAGCGCGATCCGAGCATGAAGCGCACAGTGCTCTTTAATGCCGAGGATCGAGCCTCGTCCAACAAGAGAGCGTCGTCCATGTACTATCGTCCGTCCCGCTTTACGATCGGAATGGGTCAGGGAAGCACTCTGTTTGAACCCAGAGCGAAGAGCGTTCGCGCAACACTCTCTGTTAAAGCCGACTTTGGCAATTTTGACTCGAGTTCGAAATTCAGGCACTTCCGGCACCGTCACCGAGAAGATGCCAAATTTGTAACACACTACGACATGAACGCTGTGCATGAAAAAAAGAAAGCTATGCATCACTTTTTGGAGGCCGAACCAAGCTATACGCGCTTCAAAGTCCCTTTGTGAGTCGAGGAAAATTTTAGATTGTTGTCTTAAATGATGAATGATTATTTTTAAATTGTGTATCCACAGTCAGATAGCATGTGCGGAGCGCTATAAGAAAAACATCAAGAAATACAATCAGCAGTTTAGGCGGGAAATCGCCAAACTGGTCGATAATCAATCTTCAGCTCGGGATGCTACATATTTTGTTCGGTAAGGCCTTTGAAATCCCTCTTAAAATCACAGCATAAACGTTATCATATATTTATCCTAACAGCATGGTGTCTTACACTACCCTATGGCCACCATATCATAATGAGAGAGAACTCTATGATACAAGCAACAATTTCTTTAGGCTGACTCCCGCGGAGAGCGCACGACTGCAATATATCATGTCAACAGATTTTTCATATCATTAACAAAAAAAAAAAAAAAAAAAAAAAAAAAAGAAACTAAAAAAAAGAAAACAGTAGAAAATATTAAAAAAAAGTATAGATTTGTTTTAAAACAATACTTAGTAAAACTTCTAAAAAAAACTCAAGCAAATTGTCAAAGTCATAAATAAAAGAAAAAACAAATTATTTTGAATAAACAAAAATTAAAAATAAATCAAAGCTCTTAATATCGAATATTCAAAAAAAAAATTGATTACTTTGTAATATTGAAAAATCAGGTACAAGTGAACTAGGAAATATCGCATATACTTTTAATAACCTTAAAAGAGGGTAGGACTTCCAATATATAAGATATATACATAATATTAATTAATTATTAAATCTATAGTCAAGCTACTGATAGAATTGATGAAGATATGGGATGAATTATCGAACATAAGAAAATGAGATGAGTTATCGAAACAAAAGAATAGATATCCAGTTTGTCTGGTTGGGGTGACTGGGATCACTTCATTAGCTAGCTCGCCTGCCTAATCACTCAGAAACTACATTGGATATTCTATTTCCATTTTTTGTTACATGAACTTTCTCAACAAATCTCCCATTTCTTGTGAGTTCAGGTTATACAAATACTTCCAGAAGTATAAAACAGGCAATGCAAGCACTTGGATTTCAGGTTTAAGTTGCCTGTCAGGGGAAGTGTTGCGTGTTTCTGTGGCACGCCCAGAGTAGAGCAGAAGGCGAATTGCATATTCAGTTTCATTGGCATTGATATGCTGGAAAATGTGGCAAAGTTATTGTACACTCAGCAAAATACTGCATACATTTACAATTATAATTCGCATAATGGGCACGCGTTTCGGCTGGCAGCGAGTGCATTGGCAAAAATGCCAAAGTGGACACAAACAGCAGCATAAATTCCAGCAAGGCGCGTACAAGTGTTCGCTGCATATTCGATCTGCATAAACAGTTTCCGTTTCCGGGCAAACACATTTACATAGCCAGCCACTTGACGGGGCTGTGTCGGACTGGGCAGGGCAGGGCAGGGCAGGGCAGGGCCTTGTGGTTGGCTTCGCCTGGTTTCGCCTGGTTTTTGGGAGCATCATCAACACAACCGCAATGGTGGCCGCCTTTACATTAAATATTAACCCGAAACGCTGATAACACCCACACATTACAAAACATGTTGGACAGCCAGCCGCAGCGGCGGATGCTCCCATGCACAAAAGCAAAAATAACTTCCATCTTGTAGTTTTTTTATTCGCGCAAAAATACCGCTCAAAAAGTAAAGTAAAATACAAAAATAAAATAAAATAAAATATATATACGTATATATATGTATATATAAAGTGAGGCATTGGGAACGCAAATTTTTCGCTTCACTGAATTATTCATGAATGCAATTTTTGCCAACAAATAAAATATAAGCAGCCATCCAGCCATCGCTGCCCCCTTGAGCATTGTGGGCGTGGCAGTGACTGTAACTGCAGCTGTGACTCGAATGTCGCTGCAGTATTTAGCGTAAATTAAAAAGAAAAGCAAAGAAAATGCAAAACTCTGAGGAAAATTGCTCATGAACTTTGTGTTGAGTTATGAAAGTGTATGTCACAGTATTTGAGAGATGGTGAGGGGGGAGCGGGGGGAGAGGACGTAAGTTGCAGCGCAGGGCGTATACTTGATATTTAGCATTCAGCATAACCACCAAAAAATGAAATAAAATAAAAGCGAATAAAGAAATATTCGCGTGCTTAATTTTGTGGAAATAATATCCAGCGGCTCTGTGACAGCGGCTCGAATTATTTATTTATGTGCGGCAAATACGCTTCCATTCGGTTCGATGAAATGAGCACAGGTTGACACACATATTCAGCTGGCATTATTTGGGCCCGGAGCCCAATTGAATTAGCTATTCACGCATATTTTATTGTTTGCCAAGCGAATCTCCTGCTGTTTTTTTTTAATTAAGTTATACTTGTGGTTTTATGAAACTCGAAATATATATGTACACATAATTGGAGCAGAGCAGAATCAATTTCAAGGTTGTATTCTTTCGGCTCATATATGGAAATAAATATCACATGTATAATATTATAATATTATTAGTTGGCTGACCTGCTCAAGTTTTATATGATCGTTACATATACAAATGCATATTATAACTTCCCATAATATACAGTGTCTAACATTAATATTCGCTATTTTATTTTTCAACTTCAAACGCAAATAAAACATTGAAATTAAAAAAGGATAAACGGTAAAATATAGATTGAAAAATTTTCTTTTCGATGAGGTATATATTCTTATAGAATATTTAATTTATAAATTAAACTTACTTCCCTTATGCCTTATTGTTTTATTTTCCAGCTTCTCACAAATTCCTTTTAAAAATGTAACAAAAAAAGAAAATACTATTTTAGCAACATTTTCATAAATAATTTGATACGGCTGTATTCATTGATTACTTTTCTGTTTCCTAGTTTCCTCACATATTCGTTTCTTGATTCTGTGTAACGAAATTCGAGTCGAATGCCATTTCGAATACAATTTGCTATTGTACCATGGATTCATTGAAGCTGTGAGCATCTGGCACCTTGTTATGTGGCCAGAAATGATTGGCAATACTGTTGACAAGAATAAGTTTCAATCATCATAGAAGAGTTTCAGTAGAGGCAGAGAGATTTATGCAGACAACCAAGTTTGGAAGTGAATTTAAGAATTAAACTCAGAGTATTCATTACACTCTGTAGCATAGTAAGGCCAGGAATGTATATTAGGCAGTGTCAACTCAGAGACCGTGCATTCCTTCAGGGCTGTTGGCTGGCAGAATGAAGTCGTCGCAAGTGCGTAAGGTCTGAGCGCTCTCTGCAACTGAGAAGGGCCATTAAAATAATCGCTGCAATAACCGCATTTTGCACAAATTTCAACTGCATTTTTTATTTCATTCTCTATCTCAGGTTCTTTTTTCTATGTTTTGTTCTAGTTTCTGTTTTTTCGTTTTTGTTGCTCCTGTCGCTTTTGTCTTTTACCTTTTCGAAGTCAACAAGGAGAGGAGCGAACATTTGCATGCATAAGTTATGGATGCGCCAGCTAGGGGATTGGGAATTTGAGATGGGCCACAGAAGGAAGAAGCTCAGCAGCCGGAGCAGGGTGGAGGGCGGCGCCTGAAGAGCTGCGCAGCATATTGACACAGTAAACTGCTTAGATTGTCAGAGTTCGAGTTGGAGCAGGCCCAGCTCGTTGAGGAAGATGCATTGAAGTTTCAGCAAGTGCGCGACTCAAAGGTAAAGCCGCAATATGCCACGAATACTAAACGCAGCATACTTTCTTCTCGCTGCACTTCCGCACGTGCCACACTCTCTGCCCCAGTGCCAGGCATTTAGACAAAGCACACACGTGTGTCTGTGTGAGTGTGTGTGTGCGTGTTAGCCATGTTTATGTGTAGCAATCGCTGTTGCTATTGCTGCTGCTGCTGCTGCTACCCGGTTTGTGTTACATTTGCCAACTTCGACTTGCACACACACACACTGCTTATAAACACACCTACACACACACACACACACGCATTTGCACTCTGGGCACATGTATCATATAGCTAAGAAAATCTATGCCCCTTGGCTCAGCGTAAATTTTTGGGCTATTTTGCTCAACAGCCAGCAGCCAGGTTGATTTTACTTCTTGTTTAAGGCAACACGCGAACGTCACGAGATTTTCTCATTCTCACTCTCCCTCCCCCAATCTCTATCCCTCTCTCATTAGTTGAGAAATCGCGGGCAGAACACGCCATTTGGTCCGCTTATTCGAAGTGGTTCGGCTTTGACTTTTCAGTTCGACGAATTGTTTCAACCTTCGGCTCGCGACTGCGCAAACTGAAAATGAGAGAGATAAAGAGAGAGAGAGAGAGAGAGTGGGAGAGAGAATCAGATTTTGAAAGGAGTTTACTAATGTGAAAGACAATTTCTAATTACTTGGGGAATATGAAATAAAAATAATGGGATCCTGTTGCTGGTACCCAGTATCTAATGATAGTAAGCTTATCGATATTGTATGACAATTTAAATATATTTTACTATAAATAGTTACAAATTCAGTTGTTATTATTTTTATATTCGTTTATATTAAATCTAAATTTATTTACATTTAATCTAACTTAATTTAATTATCTGCTTTGCCGAATTCTCTTAGAAAAAATGAAAAAAAAAAAAAAAAATTAAATAAACAAATAAATGAATTATTAATAAATAAATATGTATATAATAAATAAAATCAGTATTTTTTTTTAAGTTTTGTACATATATATTAATAATTAAATAAAATTAAAATATATTTGCTTATATATTTCTTATATCGTTTACCTTGCCTAGCAACAAAATCTAGACTTTATTCGAAGACAACTTTCCCCACATTTCGAAAGCTGTTGTAGCTCACTCGCCTGCATTTCCCGCTATGACCCACTATTAAAATACAGGGATTTGGCGTTAATTTCACTTTAAGTTACCCCACGCTGCGAGGGCTCTTCACTCGTATGCATGCCTCAGTAAACGCAACTCGAGTTGAGATATCCGCTCCGGCAGCCACAAACAACGGGGCGCTGAGCCGAGCCCACGTCGAGTTGAACTCTCTTGGTGTAGGTCATAAACAGATTCAGGTGAGCAGCAAACACCTGGGAGAGTGGCAGTGGCAGTGGCACTGGACCGCACTGGATGGTGGGGGTGGGGGCAGGGGCCGAGAGTGGTCCATTGTACTATATGGGGCTGTCCACTTTAACGACTGCACCTGACCAACTGCAGCTGATGTGTTCATCTTAGTTTATTGCGCCTGTATGGCGTAGAGTATATACTTTGATGGGAGCCAACTATATATATATTATAAATATATAGATATGCATGCATGTGTGTATATTTTTGTCACATATACTTGAAAGGGCTTTCGGCGACTTGATTTTTGCTCTACGCCAACATTGCTTGAGCGGATCGTCTTGGGACTGTAGTCAACAGCATTTACTTGCGGGCATTTATTTTGTGGCCATTGCGAATGGCGCACGAATGTGGCCAAAGAAGGCGAAGGGCGGAGGGTGTTCAGCGGCGAGCGGGAGTTTACTCCATAAACAGCTCGTGCAGCTTTTGTGAGTCACGCATCAGTTGTGCATCTCGAAGCTCTCGTGCAGTCGCCTCCTGCTCCTGCTCCTGCTGCTGCTTCTGCTGCTGCTCCTGCTGGCGGCTGTTGCTTTTATTGATGTGTTTGTTGTTGGCAGCCAGGATCTTATGGCGTAGCCTCTGAGTGACTTTAAGCTGCGGCAGCTGCAACGTGTGCCGTGTGTATAATGTGGCAGCTTCGACAGTTGACTTAAAGCCCTTTTACCGCATTTCCCAATCCTCCCACACTTGCATATCACGAATTACTTTTTATTTTTCGTTTATTTTTTACCCATGCAAGACTCAATTATGTTGGATTGACATTTGGCAAAGGTTCTCTCATCAATCAAGTCAGCTTTTTTATTTGTATTCCGTTAAACAAGCTGCAAACGGGGCGTATACGTAATGGCTAGCAGCGGCTACATATAAACACATTGCAGTTTGCAATTTATTGCTCTGCGTCGACTGTGTGTGTGTGTGTGGGTGTGTATATGTTTTTGTGACCTGAGGATATAATTTTGTTACTTCATTTTGCCATATTTATGTTCCTGTCGCTCCACGTATAATTTCAATTGCTGCCAGAAGCCAATTTACCCCAGAAATCGAACGCGATGCAGTGCTCTATATTTGGTGCGAATGAAATAAATTGATGAACGCTTAAGGTAAGCGCTTCTATTTACGAAAATGTTTCTTTCTCTAATACAAATTAGACTATCAATATAATGTTCAGGTAATTTTGTCTTATTTAAACTCTAGACAACTGAAAGTATATACTTGTAAATATATTCTTAATGTAATGCTTCTTAGATTGCTTAATATCTTAAGGAATGATATATAAATAATTTACTGTCGAATTTAATTTAATAGTTTATTCTTCCCCATGTGGTATTAAAACATACATATCACAATATAATCTCCTTTTGATGGTATATATGTATGTATATTATAAATATTATAAGTAAGTATATATATGCTAAGTATAAAATATGGTTGTTGTATTAAAAATATATAGATACAAATATTTTAGTTTCAAGTTTCCATTAAATTTTTTACCCATTTAGTATAATATTTACAATAAATATTTACTGAAAGCGGTTCCTTTCCATATCCCCTACTTGATATGTGCATTTATACTTACATACAAATACTACCTACTATAATTACGCTTGGTATCTTTAACCGACTGACCTGAATGGGAACTACTTTAGCCCATTAGATGTAATATTTCTTATAAATATTTACTTAAAACTTCCATTCGAAACGCAATGAAATTATTTCCGTTGCGCAGTCGAGCAACCCTTTTGTCCCCCACCGCATGGGCGGACCACGCCCACAAGTCGAAATGTTATTGCCTAAACAAACAAAGGGGAGGGGAGGAAAGGACGCATGCGAAAGGCAAATGCAATCACCTGTAACACGAAGCTGAATACACAAACAAAACAAAAGGCGCAACATAAATTTGCGAGCCAGACTTTGATGTTGGCAATTGGCTGGGGCAGAGAGTGGGACTGAGAGTGGGGCGCGCGGACGTCCTGTCAAGGACTGGCCGATTGTGGTTAAAGCAGTCTGTCTGACAGGGCGTTTATTTTAATGGCCTGATTATGGCAGAGCCAGGCAAAAAGAAATACCAGTTGAGGCAAAAAATTAAACAACTGAAACGGTTTCAATGTCGCTCGTCCTTTTCCCTTCACTTTTGCTCCCTTCTTGTCTTTTTCCTTTTTGTATGAGTTGGGCCCACTTTTCAGGTCCTTTGCTCTGTTTGGTGTTATTGGCAAATTTGGTTTTTGTGCGGCTTATTTATGCGCATCGCCTGCCTGCTGCCTGCTGCCTGCTTTGGCGTTTTTCTATTTCACTAAACTCTGCGAGAAACCAAGTTTATTGTCAGCTGCGAGTGAATTTGGAATAAAGAAATGGAATCAAATGAAAGGCGAGTGCACAAAGCACAAATGTGGCATAAAAAGGGGTGTTTGTGGTATTCGTGTGTGTGTGTGTGTGTGTGTGTGACTGCTACTTGGATACACTCTCACACAGACAAAGCCATTCAAGCACTCACACAATAAAAGGAAAATTTGTTGGTAAGCAAAAGGCGCGATTCAAAATTTTGTCAAAGATTCAGCTATTTGCTTGCCCTAGAAAAGGGTGGATTCAATCTTGCATGCCTTATATAACACATTGCCAGTTGCATTTGCTGATAGTATCGATCATGTGAAAAATTAGATATATGAAAGCTAAGCTTATGAATAACGAGATTTCACTCAATCAATATGAATAAACAGTTTTCCAAATATCTATTTTCATTCAATAAATATTGCTTTCCATAAATATTTATCCAGCAAGAGTATTTTACATTAGCTTTTCAACTTTTCAACTTTCGGAATACTTTCTTTATATTCTTCCAAAGTTTATTTTTAGAATCTAGCTTTTGCCAGAGAACCTGAGTCGGTCGCATTGAGCTTGCATTAAAATAAATGAAAGGAAGTAAATTTTACACAGAATATGCAAATAATGATGACAACAATGACTCTCTCTCTCTCTGTCTCTCTCTTTCGCTATCTCTTTGTGTAGGTAGTGTGGGCGTGGCTGGTGCCATTAGCATGGTCTGCACTGATACAAACAACCGCAGAATGCGGCCCATTGTACATTGTACGAGGACTTGGCTCCCTTTCAGCAGAAATCTGATATGTGTCTGGAATATAATGCGAGCAAATAATGCAGGCCGCCTAAATGGCAACAATTATGTTATTGAAATTGAAGAAACGCAATGGAATAGAATGATGTACAGCTCTGCATTTAAGGCACAGCGCGCTAGCACCATTGCCATTGTTATTGTTGTGGCTCGGCACGAATTAAATGCACTGCGAATTGATTGAGCGAAACATTTAAGGATGTTCTTTAAGAAAAGCAACTGTGTCAATAGCTAGAGCGGATGATAGAAGGAGATAGTTGGGTGGGTGAGTGGGGAATGGTATCGACTGAGACTTTCAAGCACTCAGTCAGTCGAACCCTTAAGGGACTGTTGCCCAAGTCAAGGAACTGTGTCAGTAGATCTTTAATATAGTCATTGGCTAAGCTTCGGCTAGTTTATAGACTTGCTTCTTGCCTTTTGTTTACTGTAAATTACATCAAAGACATCAATTAAATTGAATAGTTGCAGCAGTTAAATTAGTTAGTTTAGTTGATAAAATTTTTCTATATATCTGTTCTATCCTACATCTATAGAGAATTCCATATAGTCGCTTCTCAAATGTTTATCCCCATCTATGAATAATGTTCTATGCAAATGCAAATTAATTGATGCGCCTTCCGGCCCCCGAAGATATGGTAAGAGATGTGTGTACTTATGGAAATGTATTTGGCGCTTAATCGCATTTCAATTACTTCAACCACTTCATTTATTCATTGCATTACAAGTGTCCAAACTGGCAGCTGGCAGCCGAAGCGTGTGCCCAAATCCCGGCCAGCCATTGCCATTGCCATTGGTGCCATAAAAAGGCACTTGCCAGGACCGCCCGCTGTCAGCTGCTAGCTACCTAACTGCTACCTCTCTCTCTCTCACACACACTCTGTCTGTCCCTTTCTCTTTCTCTCGCTCCACTATCCACATGCCCCTGGCCAACGAGGCAGGTTGGTGTGTTTTTATTGTTCGCTGCTCGCCTCGACACCATTAATCCGCCTGAAATGAAAGGTGAGCGATTTTTTCGCAAATCCAATTTGTTGTAAAAAAGAAAAATAAAGAAAGGTAAGAGAGCACAGAGCGTTGACGAGGCTGCAGACGTGAGAAGAAGGGAGGGCAAAGGCAGGCAAGGGAAGGCCGTCCAAGTAAAGCAAAGTTCCGCCCCGAAATACATTTTGCACTGCAGCGGGAGGTTAGAGCGAGCGGAGGGCGGGCGCCGAGCGAACGTGTGACACGGCTTTAATGCGCGCACATTTAAGCAGCTTTCAACTATGGCCAAAAACATGCTCGGGTGGGGCGCGGCTGGGCTGGGAGGCAGGTGCGGACCACTTGTCAAAAGTGTTGGCGCTAAGTGCAGCTTCATTTCTTCGATTTGGCCGGCAATGTGGCCCATTATCGAGTCGCGCTTATCATTCAGTTAACGTCAAATGATAATGTCAACAGCATCTGCCTGCCCTTCTCGATGCTGGCTCAGTTGTTTATTAAAGAAGGGAATATGGGCATTGCGGAAAATGTTTAAAAATCTGTGAGAAAATGCGCCGCGGCTAGAGCTCACTCGACACTTGGGAGTATGCTAAGCTCATTTATAAATGCCTGCTGAGTCCCCACTGAGCGAGCATTAGGCAGTCATCCACGGCCTTTACTCTGCTACTTTTGCCTAATGCGCACCATTGTTTCTGCTCAACTGTAGAAACACTCGCGCTTCTGCCAATTATGCAGTTGCCATATTGGAAAATCAATAGACGGCGAGTCGTCAGCTCGTTACCCAGACGGCAGTCGACTAGGTAGAGAGCGAGAGGGAGGGAGAGAGGGAGAGGCTGCCCCCACTGGACACTTGCCGACTCTTAAAAGAAAGTTACAAAATTGTCTCGAGTGTTTTGAAAACTTTACTCGCAAGTTGCTGACATTGCCGCCGCGGGGCACAGTACGAACGAGTCCAAGCCGCATTTCCTGCTTGGCTGCATCTCAAGGGGCACCAGCAGCAGCAGCAGCAGCAGATGAATGTGGAGCACCCATTAGAGCCAGGTGGCATCGGCCACCTTGTTGAGCCGAGTATGCGGTTCCCTCAACTCGGGCCAAAAAAGGCCAAAGTTCTCGTTAGCCAGCCGCATCGGAGTCCTCGCATTTCGAGTGTTTGCCGCCTTCGAACGTTCTTCGATGAACTTAATGGCCATTGAGAGAGAGAGTGAGAGAGAGAGAGAGAGATGGGGAGAGAGAGTGGGAGACTCTTGGCGTGGCTCTCGTCCGGGGTCGGCAGTAACCGCCAGCAACCGTTAAATGATTATGAAAATAGTTGGCAGGCCCCTCGCAATGACCTTTGCGCGGTCTGCGGTCTGCGGTTAGAGGGCTGCGGGCAGCGGCCTGCAGCTGGGCAGCTGCCACGTTTCACGCCCAAATAATTCTGAAGTGCTTTTTTCCACTCACCAAATGGCTTCAATTTCGTGTTGTCTGAGATGGCGATTGGTGGCCATGAAGATGCACGTTAAGAAATTGAAAATATATATATTTATATACACACATTTGTATATATGAGTGCTCGGAAATTTAATGGTTTGTGTTTCGAAGCAGGAAAAAGAGTTGGGCTCTTATTGGACTAAATTGTTTTTATACTGATATTCTAACTGAAACGAAAGAGGAGGTCATGCTGTAAACGATTATTAACCAAATGATAAGGCTGAAAATATTTTAGTTTATTATAATAGTAATAGTATAATAGTAGTTTAGTATAATAGTAATAATAATATTTATTAAATGATGGTATAATAATATTATAATATATTATTATTTTAACACTAATTTCACATCGAAGTACTATCCATTCCTAGCCTAGATTTAGGTGAATATAGTTAAGATTGAGAGAAGAATATATGGATACAATTTCTCACTCTAGTTGACTTTTTATTGATGTTTTGCTCTTTATATCTGCTCCCATTACACTGATAGAACTTACTTTATGTTTAATTAATTTATAATAATCCGAATTAATCATAATAACTTCAATAAATGCCTGGCATGCCAGCAAAGTCTCTTTAAATACCAAAGCAAATGCCTGGATTATAGTTTTTTCCGGCATATTAATTAAATTCGCTCACCTATTCGACGGTTTAGCTCTACCTCATTACGTTTCCTGCGCGGCTGATGCTGCCCATTATCCCCTTCCACTGGCGAATTTTACTTTCAGTTACAAAACTCCAATCAATCGGGAGATCTACAAAATCCGCAGCATTGAATGATATGCAATAAATATGCAAAACGAAAATGAAAGCAGAAAAAAAAAGAAAACGAGAGAAGATAATTTAAAATTCGAAAGTGTTTGCTGTCCATTGTTGTTGTTGCCTTTGCTGTTATTGTGGCTGTTGTCAACAGTCATCAATTATGCACAGCCACACACACAGACACACACACAGACACATACACACTCATGTCAATATGCATACATGTATTGCTATGTAGGCTTAGGTCGCCTGGTTACCAATAGGAAACGGGGCAGCACAAGTGTCGCTGTCGCCGGATGCGTCCAACTAACTAAACTATGCAAATTGCTTATTTTATGGCCCGGCGAGGGGGGAGGGCGAGGGCGCCAACCCTTTTGTTGCTCGCCGGCAAGGATAATGCTGGGTAACAAGGACAACGCTGCTTAATGGCACAATTTGAGCAACTAGCTGGCTGGGTGGCTAGCCTGCTGGCTGGCCTGCTGCCTGGCTTACGGATGCGGATGCGGATGCGGATATGTGAGAATTCAATGAAATGGAAACTAACAAAATAAAATTGATGAAAAAAGAGCAGAACAGCCCAACAGATAGAGATGGAAGGAAAAAATAGCAGAAGCCTTTAAAGGACACTCACGCTGAAAGCGAGCATCGAAATCAGCGCAAATCAAACGGCGCAGCACAGGAAAAATTGGGCACAACTATGAAGTCCGGACCCAGGACCTGTGGAAAAAAGCGTAGAAGAAGAAGAAGAAGAGAAAAGCAAATGAAAAAAGAGATGAAAAAAGTAAAGCGTAAAACGGAAGCGCAGCGACAAAAGGGCGGCTGCCCCCGAACAACAAAAGATGCCGAAACGGGCCTTAGCTATGGACATGGAACAATGCCTCCGACGCGGCCGGAGATTGCAAGTGGGCGGCGGCCAGGCAATGGAGAAGGGGCGGGTAGGGCATGGCTGGTCGGTTGGTCGGTTGAGCATGGCTGGAGCATAACTCGTGGCGGGCTTCCGTTCAATTTGAAGCCTGTTTGTTGGCCCAAGTAGAAGGAAAAGAAGCTGACTGCAAGATGAGAAGAAAAAACAAAGGCGGAAACGAGCAGTTGGCGGCCGATTGGAACAATTGCAGCGTTAGTCGAGCAACAACAACGGCTACAACAAAAACATCGCGCAGACGAAGGCGCAGCGGTAGCAAAAATTAAACAAACATGGCCAACGCTTCGAGCTGCTAGCTGTTTGCTTGCTTTTTGGCCGCCATTGTTTGAACTTATTATTGGTACAGTTCCAGCAACAACAACAGCAACAGCAACAGCAACAACGACAACAAACGCAATCATCGCATATCCTTTGGCTTAACCAAGTCCACCCCCACCCGTGACCCTTCCACACTTCCTCATCGCCGCTAACTGACCAGCTGCCCAGCTGCCCAGCTGAACTCGGACTGAGTTGTTATTGCCTCTGCTCATTGAATATCGCCTGATTCTTTGCAGTCACTTTCTTGATTTCCACAATTTTCCTTCGTTTTCGCTTACTTTTCAATATAATTTTGCGCTCTTTATGCTCTGTAAAGGACTCTTGTTGCAAAGGGTGGAGTATTACCTATATAAAAGCGAGTTATTAGAGGGGATATGCATTTACTGTGCACTTACTAGTACTTGATAACATTTTTAAATTAATGTTTAGCGGATCAATAGGAATAGTTTTTGTAGTAATGTAAAAATACATTTACTGATTTACGATCGATTTACTAATTTTCGAGTGCGTATACTTAATATTGAAAGACATAAGTATATAATCTTAGCTCACTTAAAGGTTAACAACTTTAAGAGTTTGATAAATTGTGCCTTCTTATCGTATTACAATACATTATTTAATATCATAATTAGTCATTAGAAAAAAATATGTAATTCTCTCATTTTTTTCTCTCTTAGTTCATTGTTTTTCTTTCTTCTAACTTGCGTACAGGGTATCTGCTAGTATACTACTCGACGGTTGCTGGCCCTTATTTGTCTTGCCTGCGCAGTTGGCATGTGAGCGTATATAATTTGTAAAAATTATTTGCCTTGCTGTCGTCAGCGACGTTGCCGACGCCGGAAAGAAAATATTTTTTCATCATTGCATCGCTGAGCCAGGGACAGTCCAGGGACAGACCTGCGACAGGGACAGGAAGCGTTGCGGTCACCGCCTCCAGCAAAAAAAAAAAAAAAATATATATATATATACAATAAAGAACAACAAAAACAAAGAGGGCGAAAGGGTTAAATTTTAAATTAAGCAGACTTATTGGTGGCGGTGGCCCTGCCCTCGATGCGATTGTCCGGCGCTTTAATTGGCAGAAGTGCTGAAGCACTACGACTTTAATTGGACAAGGATGATTGTTGGCTCGATGCTTGACAGAGCAAGTGGCAATCGTCATTTTATGTGCTCAGCCATTCGGCAACAGTGAAGTGTCTAGAAATTAAGTATACGCCCAGGTGCCAGAATAATATCTATTAAAAATATTTACTGCCATCGCATAATTAAAGTCTGTCGCCTGCACTCTGCACTCTGCACTCTACACTCTTGATGGCCATTCCATGAACTTGCAGATAATTTCATGCTTCGTCGCCGAATCAACTTGAACTTTGGACATGCGAAGCTTACTCAGCCACAACACAAGCAACGATAAAGCGGACACACTCCTTTTGAGGACAGCAGGGCTGCTGCGATGCCAGCCAATGCATTGGCTGGAAGGAAAATTGTATATGTATTAAGGAAAAAGTATATATAAAATAATAATAGATATGTATATATTTGTATATTAAGGAAGAGACACAAATATTCTATTAACTATCAAAGATCTCAGTTGAAGCTTGTTAAGGATTTTATTATAAATGTAATACGATTACTTTTTTGCTATTAATATGATATTTCAATCGAACAAGCTCTAGCCATATCTGTAATAATGTTAATAAATTCATAATGTTAATAAATTATATTTATGTATATATAATATATATTCTTTTAAATATCTCTATCCTTCACTTCTCTCTCATGTTGCAATAAAATTCATCCTTAATCAGAGCACAAATAGAAGCATTAGGAAAAAACAGAGCGCTCCAAGTGACGCATAATTTGTAATGGACCGGGAAGTGCTGCCAGATTTTAATGCTGGTTGCTGAGGGACAGCCGACAAAATGGAGATTGGCGAGCACTGAATGGCTACGGCCAACAAGGTTCATAATGAGAGCAACATCAATGACCATGACCAAGCGGCAGGCAAGTGGGCGTGGGAAAGCGAACGAAAACTCGCTGGAGAGGGGGCGAACAGGGCGAAATGGGAAAATGCTCGAGTCCAAGCGGCTGACCGAAAATCATAAGCGGCAAAATGTCGGAGGCAGCGCGCGTAATTGGAAATGATGCTTCAGGTCTCTCAAGTTGCGTGAAGCATTATGACACCTACCCCCCTCCCCCCATATCCTACCAGACTTTGCCCTCGCCGCATCTTCCACTCACAAACAGAAAACTGATTGCTTTTGTTGTTGTAGCCAGACTGACAAACGCGCTGGCAGGCACGAGGATGACGCTGATGATGGTTGACGGCTGTGATAACGCGTAGCCGCTAAATGAATTGAATGCGATGCCTTTTAGCAGAGATTAAACAGCAAGAGCAACAGCAACCAGGCATTAGCATCAGCAGCAGCATCAGCATCAGCATCAGTTTGCTTGCAAGCTATATCCATATTGAACGAATACTTATGCAATGCACTGTGCTACAAGTAAGCGAAATGTTTGCTTTCGCTCGACACCATTTATTTTGGCGGATAATCTAGGCTGAAAGAAGTGAAGCCGCTAAGGCGGAGGAAGAATTAATTCGGGAACAGGAATATCTTGGTACTGAACTGTTTTGATTGATTCAAAAGTCAAATAAAGTATTGCAATATTCGATCATATATTAAGTAATACATTCGAATATTTTATATTATGTTTAGGTAAATATTCAAGTATTTTATATTACTTTATATTTATTTCTAGAATATGGAATATATGTAGGCTAGATCCAAGAAACTAATATAAAAATTTGAAAATATTTTTTTACTCATATACACCTTATATCTTTAAAGAGTTATTCACAATTTGTTATCAAAGCTTGATATGAGGTAATTAAGATTGGACTTGTAATAGTGCATTAAATTAAATTTTATAGTTTAATCATTATAAATATAAAATTAAGATTTAGTTTAATTTCCAATTGAATTGAACTGTCACTCTGTAGGACAGTGTTGCGTAGCAAGTATGCTGGATATTGCAATTGCGTTCCGGCCAGACAGTTGTGGGCGCGTTGTTGTTCTTGGTGGCCAGCTGTGATGCTGCGTATTAAGCCTGGAAATGCCATTTCATCTTTTTAATTGAATTTTAATTTGTTTAGAATGCGCTTAGAGCTTCACACCAAGTGGCTGCCGGCTGCTGGCTGCTGGCTTCTGACTACGTTGGAGCTTTGGAGCTCATCGCAGCACTTCAATTAATTCACTATGCGGAGTGGGCCAGACAAGTTCTAGTTCTGTTCCCTTGTCTACACTAGCTGGCTGGCAGCGTTTCCCAAATCGATTAAATTTAATTTGTTTTCTTTGCCGGCATTTCATGCTGCGTGTCATTGCGATTTTTCCAGCGGTATTTTCTTTTTGGTGCGCTGCCATTTTCCATTCTCTATTCGCTATTTTTACTCCGCATTTTAGCGACCGTAATTTCATAATGAGTTGACTTAATGCAGCCCAACTTCTGCGAAGGGAATTCGCTCTGCGCTCTGCCGTCGAGCGGCGAAATTGTTCACGCGAACATTAAGCAATAATGAAAATGCCGCACTAACACATAGTAAACGTGACTATGACGGCAATTCATCTAAGACTCAAATTAAATTTGGCTGCCTATTTTTCGCTTTTTGTTTTTATTAGTTTTTCCTGTTGTGCCCCAGAGAACAGTTCTTGCACCTAGCAACGCTTGTTGATTTTATTTTCACGCAGTAATTGAAGTAATTTGAATTTTCTCTTCGGCACGAAAAGTTCCATTCGGTCAGGCGCTTTAAATCATTTTGGGTTCATTGCTGCAAGCGATTTCCTTGCGTTTCCTTTTGCTTTCATTTGTTGTTTTTCTGTACAATTAAAATTCTGGCACTCCAAATGCCAAAATAATTATGAGGAAAGGGACTGAAAAAAAAGTAAAAAATATAAAATTAAAATACAAAACAAAAATATGAAAAATAAGCATATTATTATAATGATGTCCGTTACTCTGAAATTAATTAAAATTTATATTTCAGCATTTAAATTCTTGTCTTGACGGACCGCACCTGCCATGACTACAAAAAGTGCAAACGAAAATGATTTGATTATGCCAAAAATCTTTTACGTGAAGCTATTTGTGTTGTGCTGTATTTTAAGCTAACTGTAATTGTCAAGAGTGGACTGCAAAGTAAAAAAATATAAAAAACATATTCTAATACATTTTTAATTATAAAAATTTTCTACTTAGGGATTTCAGGAAATAACTCATAGAGAATATTAATTTGGTGAATTTGAATATATTTAATAGATTTTTACATATAGAATTGACAATTATTATTTTATTTCATTTTATAAAAAAAAAATTATTTTTAATAATTATTATTATTAGCATTACTAGTTATATATATAATCTCATGTATTTATATTTATTATAAATATTTTAAGGGAAATTATAAAAAAATAATATTAATGAAACGAGTAAATTTGCAACTTCCTATTTAATTTTTTTTTTTTCTTTTGATAACATTTTCTAATATTTATAATTTATTGTAAGTAGATTGCAATACAAAAAACTAATATACTCGACTCGCATTTACGTTGAGAATTTATTTTTTCTATACATTTCTATTATCACGAAGTCGTATTATTCGGAAAGCAAACATTCAGCATTAGGGAATTAACATTTATGAGCTCCCAGAAACTCACCAAGTCGGCTCTCGAATCTGTAAACAAAAAGAGCGCGTGTCAAAGAGGAGGTATAATAAATAGAGTAAGAGAGAAAGAGAGAAAGCCCGACAGTTGTAAGCCGAGTTGTATGCTGCAGGCTAAGAGGCCGCCAAGGTGAGAAAGTTGGAATACCAACTGACTTTGCATATTTATCATATGAAAAATTAAATGCAAACTTTTTGTTTTATCCCGTTTTTTGTGCGGGGAATTCGCGCACGTTGCGTTTGACATGTGTGACAAAATGTCAAAAGGAAAATACACAGAAAAATAACCAAAAGGCGAACAATTCAAACGAAATTTAAGCTGAAATATTTAAACGTAGCTTGCGCTTTTCTCGCCCACATGGCGTATGCGCAATTTTTGTCTCTGCTCGCTATTTGTTGGCAAATGTGTGCGAGTGCGTGTGTGTGCACGTGAGTGTGTGTGTGTTGCTGCCTCCTTTTTAATAGCAGAAATTCTGGTTGTGCTGACAGCTTTCGCCTTTATATGCAGCTCGCGTATTTGATGCAAAAATCTGCGCTAAAATGTTGAATCTGCCGCAACGCGCCGCAACGACCTACACACGGCTCTGCACGCCAGGACCCGTGTTGCTGTTGCTGTTGCTGTTGCTGTTGCTGCTGTGCATTTGCATTGTGGCCTTGGAGCAAATGTTTCTGTCATTACTGGGTACACAGCCCCCATTCTGCGCTCCATGGAGCTGCGCACCCAAGGCAAAAACAAAGATGTTTTCACCGAAATGTCGGCAAATTAAATGTAATTTCTTTTCATTTCGTTGCTGCTCTCGAAAACCCACTGCCCTCGCACTTGATGGACTCGGCCCTCTCACTTGTTCTACTGCTGCTTCTTCTTCCTGCTCGTTCTGCGTCCTCTTCGTCTGCTCTCCTGCACTTTTGTGTAGCACGTGGCAAGCTGTCGTGAAGCAAATTGCCCGAATGAAGTTGCAACATGCAACGCGGCAGCCGCATGCCATGAAATTAAGTTGCAAGCTCCAGGATTTGCTTTCAACTTTCACCAAATTTGCTCTGCTGCATTTTCGTCCTGCTACAGACGCACACCAGCACACACACACCCACAGACATTCAGGCGAGGTCCTTTAGTAACTCAGCAAGGTACTTCGCTTCCCCGATCCTAGGCACGCGTTGCCGTCGTTTCTTCTGCTCTCTTGGCTGCACTCGACTATTGTCACGCTAATGCCAGCAGCTTTGTCCTGTTTAATGTGAATATATATGGCATGTCCTTAAACTTGCCACGATACAGAGTCAATCATTAAGGAGATAACGTTTTACTAAAGAATATTAAAAACCCAGTTTGATGTTCCATCCATAAAATATGTTAATTTTATTCAATCCATTCAATTGGGAATTCTCTTGTTGAGGCTGCTGGTATCAGGATATCTCCTAGTCGAGCACTCCCAACAAGACTTTTGCTCTCTTTCTTTTGGATTACAGATTTCTTTCAGCCAGTATATGTTATGATAAAATATTAAAAGAGAGTATAATATACACTTGCAGGGGATTGGCTAATGCTCGACAATGTCTTTTGATATGCCTAAGTAATTACCCTGTCGCTTCCCATTGCCAGTTAACGCACAATTTTGCTGTCAGGCTCGTAATTTGCTGCGTGTGCCAGGGAGAAAAAAAAAAGAGAAAAAGAAAGCGCTGCATCATAACTGACAGTTCGCATAAATTATACATGATTTTATATACATGCGCCGCCATTCGCATGCCTCGACCTGGCCCTATAAAGGACGACGGAAGATGCCAGCGAGAGGTAAACGAGAACGTGCAGCTGGCTGACCGCAAGTGAGAGTGGACCATATAAAATGATTAAGCTGCAAGTGAAAATAATTCTATGGATTTTTATAATTTGGGCAAGACGTTTATGTGGCGCGCAAATTGAAAGCATAAATTCCAATGAGCTGCTCGCCTTCGAGGACTTCCTGCGTGCCCAGCACTTGAAGCATGCGCTGCTCCTCGGCAACTGCAGCGGCCAAATTGAAAACTACAAGAGATTGTTCGCCAACTATAGATTGCAGTTTTTTGCGCCCCAAAGGGGCGTTCAGTTCCGCGAATTGTTTTACTACGCGGCGCCACGTACAGCGCTGCTGGTGCCTGCCCTCGGGGATGAGCACACCAAGCGCTGGATCTACGAGCCGGCCTCCGCAGAGGGTTTCTTCAACAACAGCCAGGCCTGGCTGCTGCTGGGCGACAGCCAAGCGAACCGCTCAGACCACCAGATCATTAGGCAGCACTTGTCTCCCTACAACATAAGCATCGATGCTGACATAACCGTGGCGATGCGTGAGCAGCGGGCGGCCAAGTGAGTTGAGCAGCGAGTCGGGCACAGCAGGACCCCTTCAATTAAGTAGTCACAATAACTACTTAATAAGCACTTACTATTATTTACTTAATTTCATTTTTTAATTATTTATTTATTAATAAGTTACAATAAATATTAAATTTACTTTAACTTAAGACTAAGCACTGGCAGCAGCGCCCTTCGGCTGGTTATTTAATATCATATTCATGTTTAATACCCTAAAAATGCTCTTATATTTATATAACCATTAACAAATTTTCTTTGCGGCTATGATATTTATTTCAATCAATTTTATCAATTTTATAATTTTACTAAAAATATTTTCAAGCCAAAAATATACTTTTTACATATTTTCGAATTCGATTTAGATATATATTAGATTTATAATTTATATTTATTTTTAATCAGTCAAGAGCTATATATATGTCGTATATAAATTAATTTCAAAGTTTATTAAAATTATCTTTTATGCTAGCGATTTTCTCCAGCTGTAAATAATAATTGCCTTACGATTTCTTCCAGCCAAAGTTGGTTGCTATACGATGTCTACCGGCTGGGTCAGCAGACGCCGCTGATGGTAGAGCTCAAGGGGCACTGGAGTCGAGCCGAGGGCTATCAGCTCCTGGCGAGCTTTGGAGACAGCTGGATGCGGCGCCGCCGAAACCTGCACAACATTACGCTCATAGGCAGCACTGCGGTGAGTTGCTGCGAGAGCAGAAAATAGGGCAAATGTAAACAGCCCACGCTTTGAATTGCAGTTAATCGAGAAACCCGCAGACATGGACGATCTGAGCTACCTGGGCAACGATAGAGAGCTGCTGCAGCTGGATCCCATGCAGCGCAAGACGTACCAACTCTTTCTGCTGATGGGCCGCATGTACAACATGAGGTGGGAGCATTGTTATTTATATTTTTGACAGTGACAGTGAGTTAACTCCCAGTCGAACTACAGTTTGGAGGTGCTCTTTCGAGACACCTGGGGCCAGCTGCTGCCCAACGGCAGCTGGTCGGGCGTGATGGGCCACATAGTCAGCGGCGAGGCACACTTTTCCGTCTGCCCCATCCGATTCGTGACCGAGAGGAACCACTATATACAGTACACGCCCCCTTTACATACCCAATTGTAAGTATTTGCACCTGTTAACTACACTGTGCTGCATGATTGAGTTTCGAGAGGGAAAGGAACTCTTTTAGTGGTTCTCCGTTATAAGTGATTGCTAATCAGTCTCCACTAATTCTCCCTCTGTGCCGCAGCATCCACTTTCTGTTCCGCCATCCGCGCCGCAACAGCATTCGCAACATTTTCTTCGAGCCGCTGAGCACTGAGGTGTGGTGGTGCGTCCTGGGGCTGATGGTGGGCAGCGCCCTGTTGCTGGTGCTGCACATGCGGCAGGAGCGGCGACTGCTGCAGCCAGCGGGGCAGGCCATGGAGCGACCCGTGTCCTTCGCGTGGTTCACCATACTGGAGACGTACTTGCAGCAGGGCCCCGCCGCGGATCAGTTCCGGCTGCCGTCGACCCGGCTGCTGATTAGCGCCAGCTGCATCTTCAGCTTCATGCTGATGCAGTTCTACGGCGCCTTCATTGTGGGCTCCCTGCTGTCGGACTCGCCACGGAGCATAGTCAACCTGCAGGCGCTGTACGAGAGCGACCTGGAGATCGGCATGGAGGACATTGCCTACAACTTTGAGCTGTTCACCAACACTACAAATCAGCTGGTGCGCGACGTGTACAGCCAGCGCATATGCCGCACTCGTCCACCCAACATCCTTAGCATCGAGGAGGGCGCGCAGCGCATCAGGCGCGGCGGCTTCGCCTTCCACACGGCCATCGATCGCCTCTACCGCCTGCTCAGCGAGCTGCTGGACGAGCGGCTCTTCTGCGAACTGCAGGAGATCATGTTCAGCCCGCCCTATCTGGGCGCCTCCATTCTGGCAAAGAGCTCGCCCTGGCGCGAGCACCTCAATCATGCCATTCTCTACCTGAGCGAGACGGGTCTGATTGCCTACAACGACCGACTCTGGAGCATGCCGCGGCCCGACTGCACGCTCTTCAAGGACGCCGAGGTGGAGGTGGACCTGAAGCACTTTGCGCCCGCGCTCTTTACCCTGCTCCTGGCCATGCTGGTCAGCGCGTCGGTATTCCTGCTGGAGCTTCTCTGCGGCTACCTCAAGGCACGGGCCAAGCAGCAAGCTAGCCGGAAGGCGGATAAGGCTAAGTTTTTGCACCTTTAATGTGCGAGTAATAATGTTGGCTGACAAAGGCAGCAGAGCAAAAATTAAAAATTCCATTAAGCTGCAAACACTTGCAAGGAGCCCGCCAGCTGCCGCTGCAGCCAAGGCTATCTACATCTAAGCGCACTTTTAATTCCGACTTAATTATCAAATGCTAAGAACCGCCAACTGGCTGCAGCAAATGGCCGTAAGTTTTTATTAGCCGACAAGCTCTTAACTGGGCTTCAAGTGGCAGCTCACTGCAGAAGAGTCAATGGGGAATACGCTGACTAAAAGTGGTTAGTTATAACTGGAGCAATAGATGATTCAACAGAAAAATATAAAAAAATATATATATATGTGAATTATAGAAAAACTATATTGTAGATATATTAAATATTTCATTTCAGTAAAACTCTTTCTCTCTCTCTCTCTCTTTTCATTTCCATTCATTTCATATGATCAACCCTATTTTGTAATAGTCAGAGCTATTATTGTAAAATAATCATATTAAAATGCAATTGACGATTGTCGCGCAATCTGACCTTATAAAAGTGAATGGTTATGGCCATGTCTATTAGGGCATTGCCAACGGCTGACATAACCTTCAATTAAACTGTCGTTATGTGTGACAAACATACACACACACACACACACACACACACAGTGACATACTGCATATTGCATTTGCTACGCACTCTGATGGCTTCATTCGAGTCGCGAGTCGCGACTAACTGTAATTGAGGCTCATTATAGCCGACAGCCACCAATAAAAGAGCGCCCGTCTCGGCTGCCAATGCGCTCTAATGCAATTTGTGCATATTACAGCTGGAGCAGGCGGACAGCCGACTGGCTTGGATTAGGCCCTGAGGTAATCAGGTCGTCGAGGCTCATTAGAAATCTTGGCTGCGAGGCGTGGAAAACTAAGGAACCAACACAGAGATGGCAAAAAATATCTATAAACAAGTAAGAAAGCTCTAGTCGAGACTGCTCGACTACGAGATCCCCTGAACCCTACAAGCAACTGATATTTCAATAATAATTAGCACCCACGCACGCACTCATGCAAACAAATACACGCACACACACACACACTCACATATACAGCCAATTGCGCTTGGGTTGCGCTGCAGTGTTGGCAATATTAGGAGAACTTATTTGTTGAATAATTTAATTTCTAGACGTACGATCGTAATGAAACTTTCAGAACATAATTATAATGTTTAAATGTATGTGTATACCGAAGGACAAGTCTCTAGTATTTGATATACGACTTTTACAAAGATGAGGGTGAGAGGGTGGATTTAGGGGTGGGGGTAAATTTTAACAAAAACCGAAATTGTATAAAATCATCTTAATATACATTTTAAATTTGGAGACTCTAGCTTGAAAGATGTAGGAGATATAATTTTTAAGCTGATCTTCGATAAGGTTTTTTATCGATAAAAAAGTATCGGAATGAGTTATCGTTTTTTAGTGATAAACTCGATCTGCGCGTGATATATACGGACATTTTAAAAAAAAGTTGAAGTCTCTAGCTCTTATATCTTCTGAAATCGACGCGTTCAT
Organism: Drosophila navojoa; assembly: GCF_054131105.1. Taxonomy (NCBI): domain Eukaryota; kingdom Metazoa; phylum Arthropoda; class Insecta; order Diptera; family Drosophilidae; genus Drosophila; species Drosophila navojoa. The sequence goes on along the minus strand of NC_142890.1, from coordinate 27,285,687 downwards.
ACATACGGACGGACGGACGGACGGACGGACGGACGGACGGACGGACGGACAGACAGACAGACAGGGCTAAATCAACTCAGCTCGTCGCCCTGATCAAGAATATATATACTTTGTGGGGTTTGCCACGCCTCCTTCTGCCTGTTACATACTTTTAACAAAACCATTATACCCTGATTTCCCATTTTCAATGGGTTCAGGGTATAAACACTTGTGCCTTCACCCTGTGGTAATGAAAAGTCAGGGTATATTGGTTTCTTACAAATGTTTATATAAATAAATATAAATAAAAATAATAAATATAAAACAAATGTATTTCCTAATTATTTATTTATTTATTTTATTTATTTGCTAACTATTTATTTATTTTTGCATTTTGAATCTATATAGCCTATATGGCCTAAAAGTTGATATACTTGGCTTTAATCGTAGATACGTTATCTGATATGAGATCTGATAGAAGCAAGGAGATATGGAAAACATTGCTCAGGTTACATTATAATCAAGCATTCTCACTACTTCAGGTTATTTAGAGCACGTCTTGTATACTCATATATACATATTAAGTAACATATATGATTTTCCATATTGTTTTGGAAGTATTAATTAAAAACTATTTCTCTGCTTTGGCCATTCACATTGAATAATATAATAAACGTATTTCCATTTCATAGATTATCCCTATGCAGCTTCTCTCTGTCACAAAAACATTAAAATCTTTGCTGTATCTAATTGCCGTCTTTTAATTTGCTCAGCCTTTAATAGTAATTTATCCGAATCGATTTTGTGATGAGCCAACGAACGGAATTGATGGCTCTGCTGATTGAAATACACAGACAACTAATAATATTAGCCATGTATTCCAATTCGAGCTACTCTTTGCTATTCCATTGTATCCCATTCAATATATATACATATATATATATGTTTATATACTTATATATCCAGTTGTCTTGATGCCTCTTTTTGCTACACACGTCAAATTATGTAAATTTACAACATGATTAAGTTCATCTCTGGGCCTGGTTCTAGCTAGGCCTGTGTTTGTTTTGCAATTCAAATGAATTTGATGCTGCTCTTCAAGCGTCCTTCTCCTACCCCTCAGCACCCAAATGTCGTCTCTCTCTCTCTCTCACACCCTCTGCTGTGTGTGGAGGCATTTAACTATCTATTTGGCTCTGGCTCTGTTTTATGCCTGTCGAAAGCAACTGCTGCCTTGCTGCTGGCCCCTCGCTTGTTATATAAATTCGTAGCATTTGTTCTCGTTGGCCAAAGTATCAATTGTTGGGCATTTATTTATGCCTAGCTTTTGCTGTTGCTGCTGTTGTTGTTGTTGTTGTAGATGTTGATGTTGATGTGCCCTGTCTGCATTTGGCCTGTGCATGTAGTTTATAGCTTATGCTCATAGTTTGGCCGTCGTTTAGCCCGATGCTGAATGAATTTATATTGTTTTTCAAGTGTTTAAATGGCTGCGTCCGGCCAACGATGCGTATGCGTAATACTATTTTAAGCACATCCAATTCGATGGGCTATAATGCTGTGCCTATTCCAATATCAATTTTGTTATAGAGACGCTGCAAGGGCAGAAGCCCAACGGTTATTGACCTTGAAGCAATCCCATTGCCCATGCTTGTTTCTTTAAATTAATTCATTATTTCTATACGTAGATCTATGTGGAATTGCATTATAATTTATAAATTAGTATAAATTAAAGATGGAATATTTGACATGCTTAAACTTGATATTTGTTTGTGGTTTTGATTTCACACAATTTTAATTTATTTACGCAATCAAACGCTGCACTGCGAGTCTGGTCGAGCTGCGGCAAATCAAAGTTAATTGCCAAAGTGCATTCAAGTGTGCATTAATAAAACGAAAGCAGAAGAGAAACGGATCGAGTTGTGACTGCCCTAGGAAGTGAGATAAAAACAATCTGCAATATTTTCTCAATTTACGCTGTCTCCGTTTACTCGAGTCTCAGTCCCAGCCCAGCTCTGCCTCGCCATTTACCGTCCACTCCGATTTGCGAGTGGAAAAACTTGAGCAACTTTTGCGCTACATTTACGCGGCTTCCCTTACTATTCCTGTATTCTCCTCCCTTCACACTCCCCTATCTCCGTCTACTTCTCTGTTGCTCTGTCGCTGCTAGTCTCGTCCTGCTGCCTTTGGGGCTGCGCTTTGGTTGTAGCTCGCTTGTGTTATGTGCTTATTATAAAATAATTAAGTCCTTTAGGAAATTATAGTTCTTGTTGCCTTTACTTTTGCTCTTGCACTTTCTCTCCAATTCGCTTCTTTTTCTCATACAGTTTGTGCGCCATTACCTCGATTGTTGTTGTTGCTTTTAGCTTCATGTTTCGCTCCGCGCTGTGATTTCTGCGATTTCATATTTTCAAGATTTTCATTTTCCTTTTCGCAAGTCAGCTGCTTAAATTTAATATCCAAATTCTCGATTCACATGGGTCCACTCCATAAAGGATTGCATTAAATATTAAACAAATATTTCATCATAAATTCAATTTATTATAATCTGCATATATTTAAATCTTAATGAAATATTATAAAGGCTTACAATCGAATAAAATCAATAAATTGTCCATTCACTGGGAACTTATGCCGCATGAATCAGGATTCAATGGCTCTGATGCTGTATTTGTGTTTATCTGCTGCTGTTGGCGTTTGAGTAATTTATTGTATATCTAATTAATTTGTGCTGTCGACGTAACTTTTGTTAATTCTCTCTCTCTGCTGTCTGTGTCGCTCTGGGCATTGGCTTAATGGTCCTCCAACCACAGTGCTACGGCCACATCTTTATTAAACTCGAACCCTAAATCAGCTGACGGTGTCCATGCATGCAGTGCTGCTGTCTCTATCTCTGTAGCTGTAGTTGTATCTGTATCCGTATATGCGTGTCCATTGGAGGTAGGCTGGCAAATGCATAGGCCACATGATCTATGGAATATGTTGCTTCACTTCAATTTATGTATGGCCAGCTAAAAATGCACTTTAAAAGTTCAGGCACGGTCCGGAGATCACATACATAGGTATTTGCCATGCCAGGGGATATGACAAGTGTTGGTCAACTATAAGCAGAATGTGGCGCGGCAGCCACAGCCACAGCTTCAGCAACTGCTGCTCCAAAGGGACACTTGATAAATGCCCCCATGATACATGAACATCAACAGCAACAACAACAACAACAACATCAGCAACAGCAACAGCCAGAGCAGTGAGTAGAAAAAAAGAGGACTTGGCTGGGGCATCTGAAGTGCGAGGTACATAAGCAGGCGGTCAGACTGGAGTCCACTTCTGATGGCTGCTGCTGCCGCTTGAAACACATGTCCACTCGAAGTGTGAACAGCGCAATTTTAGAGCTAGCTCATATAACACTGGACGGCTGCATAGAGGGCGAAATTAGCAGTGAGCGCACAACAGACTAATTAAACTTGTTTGTGCATGAGTGAGCAGCGGAATTAAGCATATAAATATAATATTCAAAACTTGTTAAGCGCATGCAGAAATTTACTAAAATGTTTAGATAAACCATTGCATACTTTTGTGCTGCACGTCGGATTTCATTGCATACTTTTCGGCTGAGTTATTAAATTACTACCGCGAGTGCCGAGCTGTTGTTAGTCAGTGGCAATGTACAGTAAATACTCGTGTAATTGAATTTTGATTAGAATATATTGCAAATACTTCAGCAGCTACAAAGCAGCCGAATTTCCAGTGAATGCAATAGTCTCCCAGGTCGATCCAGCATAAATATTTGCATTGGCCTCCTCCTCTTAGCCATATTTGTGCTGGCATGCTTTGGCTTTAGATAATGTATACATAGGGCGCATCACTTGCAGCGCTTATCGCTTGGCAATTATCAAATTATCCAGGGTACACAAGCCATCGCGTTTGAACTTGGAATGAGCAAACAAGCCGGGCAAATGGAATTAGCATGCAAACTAATTCAATCTTTGCTAGGCATTGACTGTGCCCACTCCACGCTTGCATGGCACTCATTCTCGAGTTGCTTTTAGTCAATCCAGCTGATAGTTGACTCTGTATGTATGTGTGTGTGTGGGTGTGTGTGTGCGTGCATTTACCTGCAAGGAATTGCAGCACTCAAGCAAATTGTTTGCTCAGCAGCAACAACTACAACCGCAACAGCAAGCGGTAAACAAAGGCGCAGAGCGTTGGTCCTCGAACGTGACAAGGATAATAAGCGCTAACAGGCCACAGCAGATGCTGCTCCTACTCCTGCTCCGGCTACTCCTGCTGCTGACCTGTTAACTGAATGGAAAGCATACAGGCCGCGATTCACGTCCAAAAGCACACTGACCATCAAAATCGAGTCGCCAATGTTGCACATCACTTGGCCAAGTTAATGAAACGTAACGCAAAATGCAATTAGGCCTCCGGCATGAGAGCTACAAATTAATTCCGCACTCGCTCGCAGCGAGGCCAAACAGCAATCAATTGTGGGCCCAAAAATGAGCCCGACAAAATCGTTAATCAAATTAAAATTTATTTACCATTTGGCTGAAAGCAGCGCAGCTAACAAATTTATCGTTCGCCCCTGCCACGCACCAAACAAAACTAACAACATGTGCAGCGCAGCATAAAGCAATGCCAGAGATGGGCGCGTGACACGCCAACTGTCATCGGGCACAAGGCAGAAATCGCCTTGAACAATAATAGAATACTCTCTCATTCCATTTATAGAATCTCTTTGAAATCTATTCTAGAAGGAGATCACGCACGATAGCACGAGCTCACCTCTAGCTCGAAGTCTGACTCCATCTCGATATTGCATCCATATCTGCAAGTGTATCTGTATTTGTATCTGTGTGGCCGTGTTGCTGCAGCTGTATGGGGGGGCTGTCTGCATGTGGTGTGCATAATTTGAAAGCTTAGTTTTCGGGTCTGTTCGGTCTCGGCTTGGGTTCGCTCTCTGGGTTTGGGTGGGGTTCGGTTCGGTTCGGTTCGGTTTGTTCTTTGGACGTTTTTCGTTTGTTTGCGTCCAGTTAGCGCATAAATTTCCATGACAATTGCCTGTTGTTCGACGTGCACTGTGAATGACATTGTTGTTGCTGTTGTTGTTGTTGTTGTTGTTATTGTTGTTGTTGCTGTTGACATTTTGCCATTTTAATTAGGCAACAACCTGTCGACTGCATCTGTCCGCCTGTCAGCCATTTGCTTTGATTATGAGCGTGCGAGCTCTGCTTTAAGGTAGACACTGTGCGCCCGAACCGACCCAATTCAGAGGGTGTAGAGTCATTTCATTGTCATTACAGCCACACATAACTAACTAACTACATACATACATATATTAAACGTGCGTTTTCCCGCACTCGCTTGGCAATATTTTAAAACTTCACTTGAAAATGTTAAAATAAGCTTTTTAGTTAAATCTCCTGCAGCTGCTGTCAATGCTACCAAATAAATTAAATATGCCGCATACCACTAGAGTCCGTTTCCGTTAATGTTTCACACACACACACACACACACACTCACGCACACGTACACGCACATATACCTGGCATTTGTGTGCATATTTTACTTGCTAATTTTGTAAACCTTTTTATTTGCAACAACAAACTTTTGCATCCGCCAAAGCACACACACACAGACACACACAAACGCGTACTATATGAGCACACATACACAGGCTCACGTACTCATTCGAAATATTTGTCAAAGTCCGGGCAAACACTAATGCAAACAGACCCACATACACACACACACACACACACACACACACACACACTCACACACACATACACATGCACACAGCTAAGCAGACGACCGCGCCATCGTTTCCGTTTCCGCTTTTTTTCAGCACATGTGCGTGTCTGCGGCTCTTGGCATGCGCGTATGTGTGGCTCTGGTTGTGGGTGTGTGCGTGAGGCTTGCCTGTTGACAATTTTGCGGTAAAATGCAGTCAGATTCACGGCTGGCTTAATAAATTACAACAACTTTAGTCCGAAAACAACAACAACAAGTAGGAACAATCGGTAAACAAGCGACTACAAAATGCTCTTTCGCGATGCAGAGTCTGCCTGAAATATCAATGAAATTAGCGATCCCAAGGAATAGAGTAGGATTTGAAGATCTATTCGTTGTGGATTTACTTTCAAACTTTAAATTTAATGAAGTCATATTTTTAATTTTTTGTAATATAAATTTGTTGTCAATTAATTATTCAGTCAATTCTATTATTACGTAGATTAACCCAGCCAGTTATACATATATGAAAAAGTTATTATTTACAAGCTTCCTTTCATTAACAACCAAATACTTAAAATATTGTCAATAAACAAATAGAATTATACAGAAATGAGAACTGTCCCCAACTTATTGATCCTTTAAACAAATACCATATTAAAAACTTTTGTAACTTTTGTCGTAATATCAATGCCGACTCCTGTTCAGTTGATTGGATGATAGACATAGATAAGTAGGGAAACTTAAATAGAAATGTATATGTTTAAATGTATATTTAGTAAATTCATAGAGGAGCATTACGCAACTCACTTCTCAGAGCAACCTGTCTTTCTTCATTGGCTAGGCAATATGTTTTGTATAGGACAAATTACAAGTCTGATTTCGATTTCGGGTATTCCTATAACGGAAAGAGAGAGAGAGAGAAAGGAAAAATTGTAACTCATACGATGATTTTCAAGACATCCGAATTACTCTTCATGAATAAAAACAAAAATAAGAATTGGGCGGTGAGTTCATTCCGTCGTTTTGTCAACGTAAATCTTTTCTTTTCCTAAGCTAAGCTAAATATGGAAAGAAAACTTTGTCTTGTTGTATATACAATGTTATATAAACAAAAACATAATTATAAAGTAAATTTATACAGAAATAAGTATACGAAAATTCTCTTCAATGAATTCTAAGTAAAAAATCAATCATTTTTAACTTTTTCTATATTATATTAATATATTTGAAGTACATCTCTAACTTTCTCTTACTTATTTACAGTATTACAGTTGATTTATGCGTAACCTCTCCTTTCAATAAATTATTTTCATTTAATTTTCGGCACCCATTAAGATAGCTTTCAACATGAATAAACCTTTTAAGTAGAATTTTATAAAACTATTTCCAGCATTTCTTGTTCAGCATTTTCTCTCTCTCTCTCTCTCTCTCTCTCTCTCTCTCTCTCTCTCTTTCTATTATATAGTAATTAATATTTCAGGTCCAGCATTGCGTACATGTCCGACAATAAGGTCTGCTCTCTAAATACCTAATTAGTTCATGTAATTCAGTTTATTCCAGCTGCAACATCGTGTGCGCACGTGCCACATGCAGCTCGGCTTGGACTTGGAGCAAATGGACGGTGCTACGTGCGCTCAGCCCTTTCGTATGTTAATTCCATTTGTATGGATAATTTCTTTAAGCTGCTTGTCAGGTCCTTGCAAATGTGGGCTAACTCAGCAATTATTTATTTAATTGACCTAAAATGTAGAAAAAATGCCAAAAATATTAACAACATTCTTCGCTGTAGTTGGGTGCAGCTTAAAGTCAGCAGAAACTTGTAGAATTGCTTCTATTTAAGCAAAGCAGGAACATAATTAAAAAGTGTTGAAGACGCATGTTACCACATGCAAAGCCAGCTGCAGGTTGCAACAGTCACATGCAGCACTGGGCCAACAGAAGCGGCCCAAAGAAGCGGAAACTAAGTCAACAACTTTCCATTTTGTCAATGGCTGCTGGTGTTGCTGCTTGGCTGAGTTGTTTGGCTTAGTCGGGTTGCTCCACTCCACTCCACTCCACTCCACTCCTCGCCTCCTCCTCATTCTCGTCTTGGCTGTGTAAATGACACACACTCTGCATATGAAACTAGAAATAATTTTTCAATTCACAAATGAAACTTTTCACACACACACACATAGACACATAGCTGCAGATCCGAGAGAAACTTTAAAGTTTGCAAGCGCAGCTACCCCAAAGGCCAGCGGTAAACCAGCAGGGGGTTGGGGAGCTGCTGATGGCTTTGTTGCTGCCCAGTTCAGTTGCAATCGTCATTTGCAATGTACTCTCTTCCCGCTCTGCTGTGTACTTCTTGCTGTTTCTCACCACGGCTGGGCTGCCGTTCCTTTTTGATGCCGCAAACTCCAGAAGGAAATTACAAACCGAAAGTAAACGCCAAGAGCACAGAACCAGACCCAGACCCAGACCCAGACCCAGCCCCAGCCCAAGAGCCGCCCCTGCCAGACCAGTTTCCACTGGGTAGTTGTTGAGTGTCAGTATCATATCCTGTGCCAAAAGTGCACCACTCACCCACTCCCCCCTCGCACACACACACAGCACCCTCCGGTGGCCCGACAACGAGAGCTGCTGCACATTACAAATGAATAATTTATGCGCGCGTTCAACTGCAGATGGATGGAGTTGAGGCAGCAGCCAGCCACTCACAAGGGCGGGCGAGGAGCCCGAAGCTGGGCGGGGGCTGGCGGGCAACTAACAACATAGTCCTGGTCAACGCCAAATGAGTTGTGGCAGCGTCTCGCTGGTGCCGTAAAAGCCAATGCCAAGCAGCCGAATAGCTGTTGCTCCGCCCGTCCTCCGTCCTCCGTCCTCCCTCCTCCTGCTGCGCTGCTGCCACACTGCTACGTGCTGCTGCTGAATGTGGCTCTGGAGGGGTGTGAAAATTATCTGCTCGCCACCAAAAAGTAGACGGAAGAAAGCATCAGCTCCAAAGTTATTAGAGCAAAATTTTTGCCTTTGCCTAAGTAATGGCCAAGTGCATATCTCTCAGCACATATTGAGTTATGACTTAATTGGATAAGAGCCAGCTACACACTATACATACATATACATATATATGGCCGTATAATAGATATATATAGATCTATATATATATTACTCGAACCCAGTCGACCGCAAACTTTGGCTAAAAGTTTTGAAGACCTTCCTCTCTGGTAGTGGCCGCAAAATTTTGTTGTGGATTCCGTTCGGGCAGCGTCTGCCGTTGACTAAGCGAAGCAGGAGGCGACAGATTTTGGCTGGCTGAAAGTTCTCGCGGCGAGTTTGGAGCTTTATTAATTACGCAATGGTTCAACATCTTCATCATGCATATGCATATATAATATAAAATATGAATACCATATATATATTTATATGACATAATAAATTATTTGTTTCTGTTTATTAAACTCTGCTGCTCTTCGCTGAGAAAACTATTAAACTCTATGCACTAAATTCCCAAAGCGAAAATCCATTTTATTTTATTTACGCTCAATCATTTGTTCCTTTAGAAACTTAAAACTCTTATAGTTCAGCTGTTTCAGTAGTTTTGCCACCAATGCAAATCACTAACAAACTGTGTTGCTGTTGACACAGTTCGACTGTAAACAACAGCAACAACAACGAAAGTAATAGCTACAGCTACAGATAATAAAAGAAATGCTAACAACGACAATCTGACAATACAATTTGTGCTCATTTCTCAGCGTGTGTCAGCTTTTGTCAATCTATATAACGTATACGCCCCTTTGGCGCAATGCCGCTTCTCGTTGTCGCTAGCCGTGCCGTGAATCACAGCAGCGCATATTGTTGTTGTCAATTTACAAACAATCCCATTGTCACTCTATGCACTCTTTGTAGCAATCACTGTGCCGCTACCCACCAACCCCCGCCCCCCTGGACGGTCTATGTGTCTGCCCCCACAGCAACATCAAACGTTGCCTTTGCTGTGCTGCAAACATTTTAATTTTTAATACAATACTCGCAACTCCCAATTCCCAGCTCTCCCTTGGCTCAATACACACTTCAAATTCTAAACACACTTTAAATGGTTGCGCTCTCTTTGTAACTCTATTTCAAATATTTAATTCCAACATAGACACAAAGCAGCTGCAAGTGCAATTAGAACTAGAACCAAACTGAAACAGTCATTAAAATTCTGTATAGGACCCAATCAAACGCTGAGTGAGTTTTAAAGCATACCTGGGAAAGTTCATCTCTGGTATATTCATAGCTGCATTTGTTGCATGAAACGTTTGAGTCGATTAGAGGTGTCATTCTCGAGAGAATAAGCGAAATAAAATGAGAAAAACCGCCTAATGTCAGAATACAAACAAATGCATTTGAAATTTAAAGTCTCTAGAAAAATATCATCAGACATATGCTCAAACTATTATCAAAATAAACTTTTCCCCACATGATTTTTACTTAGCATTCAAAAGAAATTCACGTGTCAGAAGAATTACGTTCAACTACATAAAGCTTGGGGCTTCCTCTATCCTTAACTGAATACTGTAAATCATAGCACTTCTGCTTATCAGACTTTTATTTAAAAAAAAAATAAATGAAAATATAATAGACTTTGTTCTCTGATTGCAGCTTAACACACTCGACTGAAGTGTCGTTGGCATCGGAGCTCTGGAATCTGATCATATCGTTCTAAAAACTGGAGCTGTTCTTTTTTCTCATTCTGTTCGTTTTTTGTTCACCCTTTTATTCAATTAAAAAGGGCTGCCTTTAATTTGAATTCGAATGGTGAGTCCAGTTTTTTAATCAATGGCTAGGCAACGAGTGAGCATTGAAACATTCAAGTGCGAAAAACTCGCTTTGAACAATTTTCTAACAAAGCTGGCCAAACAAAAAGGCAAAATAAAAAGAAGTAAAAACAAAAAAAATCTATATATGGCAAAAATAAATTGAAAAAACTATGAATTTAAAATGAAAGAGTGTCCAGTCGAGTGTGTGAATGTTTTGACGGCTTTGATCGACGCCGCCTTTCAATTTGCAGACATAACAAAAACACGACAAAACACAACACAAAAACGATTACGAATCTAAGAGGAAGCGAAATATGACTGCTCAAGCTGGTAAATATGAATTCCTGGTGAACATGTTGAATATAATAAATGACAAATACATACAAATATTTACTATAAAACAAACAATAAAAAAAATATATATAAAAAAATAATTTTTATATTAATTAATCTACACCGAAGGCAGCTTAACTGAATATTGGTTATTGTGCAGATAATCAAACAAAGCGGTAACGCCCCTATAATCATAATAAAATAAAAATAATAATAATTATATAATAAATATACATAACAATTTGCAAAATTTTGGCAGACCTAACATTGTTTCCATTCAGTACGCAAACAGACTTCGACACGAAAAGTCGACAAATTATATAATTGAAATATTTCGTGCTCATCTCGATATCGAGGAGAATTCCATGTTTCATTCATTCAAAAAGAAGGCCTTTGGGATTTGCCTAGTGATAATTGGCCTGCAATGTGGTAAAAAAAAAAAAAAAACAAAATTAAATTAACTAAGTAAATAAATTACTTAGTATTAATAAAGAGTTGGGAGTGCTTGAATACGAGATTCTACCTAGAACTGTTTCTACGAGAAATGAAGAAATGAATATACTTTTGTCAGAAGCACCTTCCAACATATTATTCAGAGCTTCATAATGGCATTAAAATATTTAAATATGTGTAAAGTTTGTGATCGTAATTAAAGAAAAGCTCATAGGCTCAACCCTTAAGACATTGACTTAATAGAATGTCAAAAATATTCAATATTAATTATTGAGTATTCAATATTAATTATTAAATGTTCAATATTTCTTATTATTTCCAGCCAATGCAGAAGAAGTGGCAGTGTCCAAGTGCCAAACTAACGAATTCGCGTGCAAGGATGGCGAGTGCATTGACAATGCCCTGATGTGCGACGGCAATAAGAACTGTGCTGATGGAAGCGATGAGACGTTTGAGGCGTGCCACGACTTCAAGTGCGACAAGCTTCGTTGCAGCTACGGCGGCTGCATCGATAGCAACAAGATCTGTGATAAGAAAAATGATTGCTGGGATGGCACAGATGAGAACGTTTTCGAATGTAGTGAGGGAAATACATTGTACTCCTGGATTCGTGGCGAATGCGAGTAAGCTATTGAAAAACAAGTAAGAGCGTTGCAATCGGGCGTCACCGATGACAGAATGCTCATTCACTCCCCATTCTCCGATTCTTTTGTGCCAAATGCATCGACGATGCTAACCACAATCTAGTCGCTAAAGAAGCAGACGTGAATATAAATTCCAAATTTCAGCTCTCGATCTCTTCAACTAATATGATTTCTAGTATAACGGAAAATTCATTTTCCTATTTGCCCCTAGTGGGCACACAATTCGAGGGTCTCAAATATTCAGAGTATAAAGTATACTCATTTCACTTTCTTGAATGAGTATAACAAACAAATATGAGTTCAGGCGAGCCCAACCTTGATTCATATTGGGTATGTGAGTGTGTGGGTGAGTGAATGCGAGTTAGTGTGTGTGGGTGTGCGCTCACGGTGTTTTTTAGTCGAGAGATCGCGTTTGTTGCTTATTGATTTTCCTTTTCTTCTATATTCCAGAATCCAGCCATACAGCCAGTTTCAGTGCAGGGAGTCAAAAGAATGCCTGTCCTATGCTGAGCTCTGTGATGGCGTTGTGAACTGTCGCGATGGATCGGATGAGTCGCTTGAGCTTTGTAAGGCCACCCATTGTCTCAGCGGCTCCTTCCGATGTGCGTACGGCGCCTGCATATCCAAGACTGCGGCATGCAATCATTTGGTCGACTGTCGCGATGGCTCCGATGAGATATATTCCATATGCAGCAAGGTCTCGGGCGAGCCGTGGTACGTATATCCTTGGCAAAAAGAGGCCATATCAAGGCTAGCTACAACCACCACCACCACCACCACCACCACTACAGTCCGGACACCGACATCGGATGAGAAGAGCTGCAAGGTGTTCGGCTCCAACTTGCGGCTAAAATCGATTTACAATGGTCTGCCATATTTGGGCGACGGCACCGTGCCCCACCAGACGACGGTGCGGCTCAGCTGCGGCCACAAATCTCTGCTGCAGGGCAGCGATGTGAACACCTGCGACAACGGCGAGTGGAAGGCGCCTTGGGCCGAGTGCATCAACGGCTGCAAGAGCAGCACGATCACAAATGATCGCAGCATCCAAGCCATCTGCACTTACCAGCAAGAGATCGTCGACTGCTCCGCATTGCTGCACCCTCCCACAACCGTTGCCATCACGAGGTGTGCCCAGGGCTATAGACCCAGCGGATCTATTGATCGGGGCGAAATCGAGTGCAAGGCAAACGGCAATTGGCGCAGGCGCAATGCACATTCGCCAAAACTCAAGTGCGTTCCCGACTGTGGCAGGACGTTTGACACAGTCAAGGAGCATCCGTGGGTCGTCAGCGTATTTAGGCGCGTGGGATATGACAGACATGAGTTTCAGTGCCTGGGCACCATTATAGATCCATACTACGTGCTAACTGCGGGCAGTTGCTTCCAGAGGATGTACAGCACAACAGATTATTCCATTATCATGGGCAATCACTCAACGAGCTTCAATTCGAATAGGGAGCACGGCTACGATGTGCGCCACATTAGCCTAATAAACCGCTACTTGTGAGTATAGCAACATTCCTTACATAGCGGTATGTGAATGATTTCCCTTGCGTGTTTCCAGCAAGCCTCTGGTGCTGATTAAAATGGTAAATCCGTTTATACTCTCGGCGAAAGAGCGACCCATTTGCCTTAAGGAAACGGATTATGTTTACCATGGAACGCAGCCACTGCTTCTGGGAACGCCCCTATACAAAAATGAAACCATCTCCTCTCTGGCATATATTTCAAGTGGCGATACGATTATCAATTTCAGGGACTATCGTGAGAAAATTATTGATGAAATACGGCAGTAGAGATTTGTCTACTGATAACTAAAAAAATCTTAAAAAAAAAACTCAATGAAGAATATAATTAAATGCAAAAAAAAAAGAAACTGATATTTCAATAATAATTAGCAAACACACACGCACACACACACACACGCATATAAACAAATACACGCACACACATACACATACAAACAAACACACGCATACCCACACACACACGCATATACAGGCGTTTGCGCTTTGGTTGCGCTGCAGTGTTGGCAATATTAGGAGAACTTTTTTGTTGAATAATTTAATTTCTAGACGTACGATCGTAATGAAACTTTCAGAACGTAATCATAATGTTAAAATGTATGTGTATACAGAAGCCCAAGACTCTAGCATTTGATATACGATTTTTTACAAAGATGATGGTGAGGGGGTGGATTTGGGGGTGGAGAGTAAATTTTAACAAAAACCGAAATTGTATAAAATACATCTTTATATACATTTTAAATTTGGAGACTCTAGCTTGAAAGATGTAGGAGATATAATTATTTAAGTGATCTTCGATAAGGTTTTTTATCGATAAAAAAGTATCGGAATGAGTTATCGTTTTTTAGTGATAAACTCGATCTGCGCGTGATATATACGGACATTTTAAAAAAAAGTTGAAGTCTCTAGCTCTTATATCTTCTGAGATCGACGCGTTCATACATACGGATGGACGGACGGACAGACAGACGGACAGCGCCAAAACGACTCAGCTTGTCGCCCTGATCAAGAAAATATATAATTTGTGGGGTCTGCCACACCTCCTTCTGCCTGTTACATACCTTTAACAAAACCATTATACCCTGATTTCCCATTTTCAATGGGTTCAGGGTATAAAAATAAATAAATAAAGCACCGTGGAGTCCGGTTATAACGACAGTTGGAAAATTTAAAATGGATTTCGTTGAAATATTGCTTAAATGAAAATCGTATAGTAATTTCGAATAATCGGGATTCCACTGTATATCGTGTATCGTATCGTCGAGGGGCGACTTCAATGAATATATATTATATTACGTATACGTAATTATTTAATACTTCGATTTCAAACACTCGAAATTGAATTTGAATAAATTTAAATGCTGAACAAATTAATGAACTGCTTTTTATTTTATATTCTTATTTATTATTTAGCATTTCCAGTAAGTTTTGGAGTAGCAGGCTCTACGCTGCTGTCAAAATACGACTGATTTTTGAGCTTATTTCGTTACAGTTATGGAAATTTGGTTTTTAGCACACTAACAACACTTGACTTTTCATATTATTTTTGTTTTTAATAGTCAATTTTAATAGCTTTTAATTGTAATTTTATAATATTTTAAGCGAAACTATTTTTAACTTTAACCGTACACACACGCACACTCACTCACTCGCACGAGCCATGTTTGATAGACTTTCCGTACCAGAGGCAGCCATCGCAAAGCACCTGGAGCCATGGGAGAAGATCAAGTGGAAGGATGACCAACTGCACACCATCTATAACGACTGGGGCACTTACTTCGCGCGGAACGCGAAGCTGAACCTTGGCACTAAGTATTTTGATGCTGCGCTCAAGCTGAGCCCCGAGAACATTGACTCCCTGCTGAAGCGAAGTCAGGTGAAGCGGGCGAAGGCGGCGCCAATGGAAGGGCTCGCTGACGCGATGCACTCAAAGAGTTAAGAGTCACATATTGCACATGTTTCATAATAGTTCTATATTTTCGAGCCACCACAGCGATTTTCAAGCGCGACAACCCACGCGGCTCGTGTCGCGAAATTGATTTGGAGATCTGTGATGCACTCCTCGATTCGAACCAGTTCGAGGAGGCATTGAGCTTCGCCTGCACCAACATGAAAGACCTAACCTATTCGCATGCACTAGCCATGGAGAAGCGCATATATCTGGTAGGTAGAAGATATCCCACAATGGCAAATGGAAATGCTCTATTCACTCACGTGCTCTCAGGTTAATCGAATCGTGAACGACGTGCTATCGACTGAAACAGAATCGTCTGTGTATCGCCTGATAACTAGCATGATGAAAGATATAGCCACACAGCCCAAATACGTGAAGTCAGAATGTGATGTGCTGAGCATAGTACAAAAGCAGGTAACGAAATCAATTGCTCTCAGATCCATTGAGGTGTAGAAATTTTTATGTTTCGTATTCGCATTCAGCCCAAGATTCTCTCGCCGCTGGAGAAGAAGCGGCTTGAGCGTCGATTCAAGACATTCACCCAGGCCTATGTGAATAACTCGTGGATGGACGTTACGTTTCTGAAGAATCTACGGGATAATCCAAATCTTTTACTGAAGCAAAGTGTTCAATCCTCAGAATATTTGCAAAATCTGACCAACGAGCGGTACCACACATTGCGAAACTTTACGGTGAGTCTTCATTGAAGGTATTCGGCGAGTAGCTGCGATTCTCATTCCCGTTCGGTCTCAGAAAATGCTCCACGCTCGCCAGACCATGTACAGCAAACAATTTCCGAATAAGCCTTCCTCGCGCAAGATCCAGGAGGAGAACTTCTTCCGCATACAGAATCAAACGAGGCGAAATATGTTCAAGATGCTGCAGAACATACGAGCTTTGATCAGACGAAATGATCTAGCTGTAAACTGCTATATATGTATATTATTTGTATATTATATACTCACAAGATATTCGTTTCAGAAATTGACAAAGTTCGTGGCCAACGTGATGGACTCCTATGTGTCGATCAAGACGCACCGCGTTATGCCTTGGAAATTTGAATTCATTAATGAGGTCCTCAACTACTTGGGTTTGGCCCGCATTAATGAATACAAAATTTCAAGCATTTATAAATCGATGGGGCGTTCAAATCTGCTGGATCTATTTAAGATCTCACACCATGTCTCCAACCTGTCCAATGTAATCACGAATGATTTAGGCCAGATCAAAAGGGAGAAGTTCGAGGATGCAAAGGCCTTGCTCAAGTTAGATATACGCATATGTACGTTCATTTAGCACAGTTATATCTCACTCATATTGCAGACAACGCATGGATCAGTTCGAGACGCGCTTGCGATTCGCCAAATATACCATTGAGCGCTGTTATCTGTACCACGAGGCGGCGCAGGCGCACCTGAACAGTCACTCCTTCGACAAATGCTGTCAGCTGGCCCGCAAAGCAATGGATGGTATGCATAATCACTTATTGTATCATGTCGACAGATCTCCCTTCTATATGACCTTCCAGAGGCCGAGAAGGGCCGGCACTATGTGTGGGGCGCTCTGAGCGCCCTCATCGCCTGCAAAGCGCACACCGTGTTGGGGAAGGTGGAGAAGCAGAAGCAAATGCTGAACGAGGCCTTTAAGTATGCCAAGCAACTGAAGAACATCGATCTCATTCTGTTCATTGACATTTGCCTGCGGGTCAACAACGAGGAACTGGAACTGAAGACCGCTTTTACCTATGACGGCTCCGGCAGGCGTCGATTGCGTCGGCTGATGACCAGCCTCGACACCTCCCGTGATAGCTCTATCAATACAAATTCCAACTCATTTGCACACGAAATGCCCACAGGTAACTCCAGGGAATGAATTATGAATAGTGTTTTGGATTCGTATAAATAATATAATATGCATTATATATGCATATGTATATACATATCTATAAATATATATAATATAATGTATGTATATATATGTATATACATATGTATGTATATACTAATAAATGCATATAAATTTACTCGGCTATCGCAGCTGCCTTTCGACTCTGTCTAAAAGTTTAAAGTTTGCGGCAAAACTTAGTGAGGTTTTTCAATTTTTCAGTTTTCCGTTCTAGCTGCGCTGTTTTAGCAAAAGTTTTCATCCAGCACAAATGCCGCAAAACACACGAAAGAGAAAACATTAACGCGTCTTGGACATTCAATCACTGCAAGTGCTGCAACAACAACTTTTCTTACAGCTTTCCACTCCCGTCTTATTTATAAACATTAAATATTTCTTGCCAAAAGTGGGCAGCCTTTTCTAAATTCTAGCTCTGGGTTCTGTTAGTTTCTTAACAATTATGTGGTCCCCTGAGTCGAATAGTTTATTTTCCCAAAAGAACTCGATTCGTGTTAATGATTCCTAAATATAAATATGTAAATAAAAGCAAATATATAAATATGAATAGGTTTATGTGAAATATGTAAATGTCGAATAGATAATCGCTTCAAATATAAATATCTAAGATTTCATGTCTTCCTCGACTGCCTTTGCCTTCTGTCTTATTCGCGTAGGGGATTCGAGCGTCGTCGATGCTTGAGCTCGACAGCTTGTAGCTTGTTAGGGCAAACTTTTCGCACGCGGCATCTGGGCTGGGCGACGCATGGGCGGTGCTGGGGGGCGTGGTGAGCGTAAATCAGGATTTCTTCAGCTGTTCACGCCCACTGCGGGCGGAAGTACCGCTAACATTGCACAAAAGACGCAAATAAATGAAGCCATTTGTTGTGCTCTGCGCTGATTTCTGATGCAAAGGCTGCCGCTCGAGTCGCAGCAGGTCGCAGGAGGTCGCAGCAAAGTTTCCTGCCACCTGCCATTGAAAATTGTTAACAATTTCCATTAGTTGCTTGTCATTTAAATTCCGCATGTATTTTTAAAATTCAGCACGCCAAGCCAGCCCCCGCTTCACACCTTCAGCTGGAAGCGATCTCCCTCCCCAGGCCCCGCCCAGCCGTGGTGCTAGTTTCTGCTGCTGCAGGTGTTGTCCAACTTTGTTCGCAGTCAAGTCGAGAGTTTCGTGGGGCATACAAATGATGTACATGCAACGGAAGTGGATAATTTAGCAGCGGAAATCATTTGTCGCCCTTTTTGTCAGCCGTTAGTCCAACAACATTTTTCCTCCTTTAATTTATGACTTGACCATAATTAATTGAAGCACAGCTAAGAATTTCATAAGAATTCCGGATGCCAGCGAGAAACAATTCTTTAATCTTGCTAGCACAGAATTACACAAGACTTTGTACAATTGCACCATGACACAGTTAACTAAACATTTGAGTAACTATAACGAATTTCAGGATTTTAATATAATCAATGGATTAGCATTATATAGGAGAGAAAAATACACAGATAAATTGCAATTTACCAAAAACCAAGTCAATTTAACCATCGGTAAAATGTATTTTTTTTATTTTCTTTTTTAAGAATTCTTTATTCCGGCTTCTAGTCTTAGACTCTATAGCGCACTCATTATTAAAACTTAATCTACATTTTGGGCTAGAATCCAGTATTTACATTACTTACAATTATTTGTGGAGATCTGTGGTTCAAGGGGTGAACCCTTTTCAGCCTTCGCCTATTGTTGCTGTGGGCCAGGTCAGTAGCCAGTCGATTTGTGTAAGCCAAAAGCCTGTCCGCGTCACTTGAGCAGTAATACTCTCTTTTTATTTATTTATTTTTTTATTTATTTATTTCTTTTTTTTTAATTGTTTGGAATATTCAATGCCTCTTTATATTAATTGCTAATATTTCGTTGACATATTTACAGTACATATTTTGTTAGGCTCTTCTGAGCCATTTTTTTTATTGAGAATATAAAGCTTTATTATATATTATTATTATTTTATTTTTATTTTTTTAATTTTATATACAATTATTTAAATAACTACATACCAAATTCAAAATTCCTAAACTGTTCAATGATTATAAACGAGTTTGTAAATGAACTTGAAGTACACTAGAAGATCAATTCAACTTACATGCTTTTCTTTCAGCGGAAAGAAGAACTCTTATACTGTATTGCCTACTATTTAATACAGATTAACTAAATAAACTAGAGAAGCCAAAACACAATTATAGAGCTCTTGAAAATTTTTATTATCATTTTTTTAAGTGATTTGGGATTTATAAAATCTCATTTAAGGGTTGCCTTAAGATTCAAAGCAGCTGGAGACGAATTTTCCCCAGAATTTCAGTAAATGATATTTCAGCTCATGATGAAAAGGTAATTTATATTAAGTATTCAAATTAAACCGCTGAGTTATAGTAATAGAATTGCATGACTCATGTTAACTTAAAGTAATACTTAGAATCTCACATAAAAATCTTAACCAATCTTACTTTCTGAAAGCCTATTAAAGGTACTGCCTTTTGTCATTTACTTGAAATGCTTTGGATTTAATGGTTAGTCGGGCCCATTTCTGCCCAAGAACAATTGCAGAAATCAGCTTTAAGCTGTTCCAAATTACCGCAAATGGCGCTCAATGGAGTTGCTGAAGCGGATTCAGAAATGTCTTCAAGCTGATGCTTTGTGCTTTTCCCCTGCAAAATTGCACAAAGCCCAATACGAACAAAAAGAATGCTCGTTAGGTGGATGGCGCTGGAAGTGGGCGAGTGAGTGGGTGGGGCAGGGGCAGCAAGAGTGCGGCTGTCAGGGCAAAACAAAGCCAATTGGCAGCAGGCAGCTAACAAACTGCAACTCAACTTTGTAGACAGACCGGAGGCTTTTGCTGTATCTGCTATTATTATTATTGTTGTTGTTGTTGCTGTTGTTGTCGACGTCGACACCGACGCATGCCATAAAAATGCAGGAGCAGAAAATCTGCTGCTTGCAAGCAATTAAAAGCGCAGCAAAGCAAATAAATGGCCACGCCCCTGATCTAGTAACGCCCACAGCTATTGTCGTCCCTTCTCCCATCACCTCCTCATCCATCCCGCGCTTTCGTCTGTCGCATAAGCTCTATGTAGTTACCAAGTTGACGTAGTAGCTGACTAATTAGTCATAAAATTACATGACGCAGGACGACCAACAGCTCGACAACCATAACATGGCAGCAAGAGAGAATCCCACAAAGGCCCAACAAACAACAGACGAGCAGCCGAGCAGTCAGCAGTGGAGCAGCCAAGTCAAAGTGCAAAGTGCCACCGGAAGCAGTTGGCGCTGGCGGAAATGCGTGCCAGTGTCCCAGCGATTGGTCTGGGCGATTGGGTGGTTACCCGCCGTTGCGTTGGCTGCCTGACCCGCTTAAGAGCTGGCTGTTCCGTTGGCTGGCAACGGCGGGCGGGCGGTGGGGCAGGCAGTAAACTGAAACTGGTGTGTCACTAATTGCTGATTTCCCTCAGTTGGCAGCCGCAACTGCCACAGGAACTAGGTATGGACCACATGCAGCACACATGCAGTTTCAATATAAAAATACGAACTGTGAAGCCCTAAACGTGTGAGGCATTATAGCATATTAAATACGCCTGAAATTCCCGGGAAAAGTTCATTGGGCATCGAAGTAGTTTTGAATAGGACTTTGAAGAGTAAGTAACTAATATTGGAAAATGCATGGTAGACTAGAGTATGAAAGCCGATTTACTTTTCCTTAGACTGCGGGTAATTAAAATTCATAAATGATAGAGAAATGGGAATATAAATATGCAACTAAGCATATAAAGTAAATAAACACGATTGGCTTGCGAGCTTGTTAAATAACATCTTCTTAGTGGGAGACTGTAGAGTAGGTTTAGTTCCTTATGCATACATATATGAAAAAATTATTTTTACAAACTTGCAAACAAACTCTCTAAGCTTCCATTGAGTATAGCATTTACCTTAAGCCATAAATAATACGAAAAATAAACATTTTAATATGAATTTTATATATTTTTGAAATCGGAATTTGGACACCTTTTTACGTCTAAGCTCTATTTTTCTTACAAAAAAGCTTCAATTTATATGCACATTAATTTAAATTTATATTCTTTATACCTTAAGAAAATTATCAAGTCCTATACTGAAATAAAACTACTGAAATATACTAAGAATACTGAAAATTAGTAATAATACAATATATAAGAAATATTTTCCAAGACAAACAAAATTTATCCCATTTAATTTTTACCAACTAACTTAAATCTTCAAGCCTTCTAGCACATTCACTCTTGGCCCAACGTCCGTCGATGATTGCAGCTGTTGCTTAGCAGTTTTCAAAGCCAACTGATGGTCTGAGTCCTGAAAAAAGATGGTCATATCGAGTTTATAGAAATTGAATCTGAACATTAGATCTTGCTGAACCACTTATGCTATGCTTTTAGCTAAATAAAAGACAGTTTCCAGGTGGAATATATGACCTTTTGTATAGGTTACACTTGAAGTGTAACCTCTCTAGTCTTATATCAAGCTCGTTATCGGAAAACACGATTCCATATTCTACATTTTGCACGCGTCCATCTCGGGCTGGTTTTATTTATTCTGAAAGTGGAACAGGGACGGCATTGGGCTGCAGAACAGAAAGTGATAAAGCCAGACAATGATAAGAATGGGAATTACAAAAGAGAGAGAGAGACAGACAGAGAGATGGCCAGTGGGAAGAGGAAGGTGGTACGGCCGCACATTTGCCACATCACTTATTAGCTTTATTGCTTTTAACAATTTGAGCTTCCGCTGCTTGGCAGCGCCAACTAAAACGTGTGCTGATTAGTGCCAGGAGTCGTAGCAGGAGCCGTGGAGCGGTTGCAATATTCGTTGTGTGGCAACGCCATAAATTTCTGTGGCGCAGCCAGGCTAGGCTAGCAGCCCACGCAAAGAGCGGCGTATGCAACATTTAACATTGCAGACAATTTATAAGGACATTCATGGCACACGGCACAGACAGGAGGCGCAGGAAGAGGCAAATGCAGGGGCAGTGGCAGTGGCATAGGCGATGGCAATGGCGACGAATGCAGCGCATAGCGAGGCCAGGCACATGCTTGGCACTTGCCAATCCCCGCCCCTCACGCTCGTCCCTCTCCCATATGCTTTTTTCTCGCATTGTGTTTGGAATTCAACATTTAAGCCACTTATGGCCAAGTTGAACTGGCATTTCAAAGGCTGCGACGGCAACGGCCGCAGGACAATGCAGGTTAGCAAGATTTATGGCAGACAAGGAGACAGTTGGAGAGCTAGAGAGGACTACAGAGAACGAGAGAGCGAGCGAGCGAAGGGGATAGTGGGAGAGCAACTAGATAGAGTGACGCCTTGACGCGCTTTTATGTGCCGCTTCGGTCGCAGTGGCATGCACATTGTGGCCATGGTGTGACTAATCCTTGCGACTGCGAGTGCCCGACAGCGTTTAAAATAAAGCAATAGCATGTGGCATGCAGCATGCTGCTGTGGCGTGTAATAAATGGTCATATGCCAACTGCTAACTGCAATTATCTGGGCATTAGACGAAGGTAACCGTCCTCAGCCGCTCCTCGCACAAATCCAGACCATATCCAGCCCACTTCGATCAACAAAAGTTTTGCTCACAGTCCTCCGCTCTGCCCTAATAGATGAGCACTTCCTGCACTTCCGAAGACAAAGGCTGGAAGCGTTCATTGGGGACAGCTGCAAATGCTGGCCAAAAAATTTTGTGCATGCAAATAACATGGCTGGAAGCTACTGCCCGACCAATTCCGATGGAGCCACAGCAATGTCTGGCGGGGATCTGTCCGTAAAATGTGCGGAAAATTAGAATCAGAGTGCGGCAGTCACAAAGGGGGCGGGGCGTATCTGTGCACGCCATTTAGATAAATTGTATTTATTTTGTCCGACAATTGTATTCTCGTTCGGGGCGTTGCTCTACACACAAATGGTGTGTAGAAGTGCCATAAGTCCAGCCAGCCAACGAGGCCAACAAACGTTTTCGTAATGCTAGCAAAAACCTTTTGTTCAATGCAGAGACTCTAAAGTCAATCACTCGCATACATATAAATTCTATTCAGATTCCGATATAGTTCAAGCACGAAGGCAACACAAGCAAAGATTGCAGAGATGAAAACATTTCATTATGATTATAATTCCACTTATTCCACATATGATTAAGAGACAGCATTTGCTGGCTGCCACATTTTGAGGACAAACATCATAGCCTCTCTTCCTCCTGCAGTACTTAGCCCCTGCTCCACCTCGAAAATAATATTGAATGCTGCAGTAATAAACTAGGCAACCGTTTCCACGGGCTTCGTGCGGATTTCTTGAGGCGCCGAAGTAAATCAAATGAGGGCGCAAGTCGCTGACAGAGAATCGCTTCTCCCATAGGGGAGAATCGGCAAGTAGCAGTCGAAAAATATAGACAATGCTTATAAATAGCAGGCAGGCAATTCAATGCGTGACTTGACTGAGCAACTCGTGCCAGTACACGAGAGCAAGTTCAACTTTTAATCAGGGACTGACAAAAAAGAAGAAGAAGGAGCGACGAAGAGCGAAAAAAACATAACTATTAAAAAGGAAACGTAATAGTGTCGCACACACATAAAAACCGTTTGTCGACTGCTGGAAAAAAACAAGAGGGAGTCCTAAAAAGGATGCCGATGAATTTGATAAGCCTTCTGATAAGCGCCAAGCGGCAGACGCCGCGTCGCTCACTTTACTTCAAAATGGCGTCAGAAAATACATTTTGAAACGAGCAGCGAAAACGTGAGTTGATTAGCAACGACCCAGCCAGTATCACTGACAATGTATGTGTGTGTGAGTGTGTGTGTGTGCCATTTTGTATCATAGACAACTTTAATGCGCGCTGCCAAAAGATTTCAACGGCCAAAATGAGTCGCCACATTAGTGACGCAGATCCTGATGGCCAATAAAAACGGCGTACATTAAACGCGTATGTTAAACACGTTCCTCTGGCATATGTCATAAACGCAACTTTTTACCGAGAAACTTGAGTACTCGCTTCACACTTTGAGTATTGAGCGAAAATACAATATAAAATAAATTATTCTTATTATCATTATTATTAGTTTATATATATATTTTTTTTGTAAGTGAAAAAACGGAAGACTTAAAATGAAAAAATTAAATAAAATCAACATATACTTAAAATAACAGAAAGTTTTAATTATTCTACAGAACAAAGAACCTTAAACATTTACCTTAAAATCAAATCTTAAATATGCGGATAGCTTTATATGTATATTATAAAAAATAATTCTAAAAATAAAAATAAAAACATATTCTATTGAAATAACATATATGCAATTATATATATGTATATATATATATGTATATATTTATTTTATTTTTTTTTCATAAACACGAGATATAAAGAAAGATAGTTAGTCTTCAACATACAAAATAAATTCTCATAATATTGTCGCTGCTTACTGCACAGAGCAGAGCGCGGGCTTATGTGTCCGCATTGTATGTATGCATGTGTATGTGTGCATAAAAAAAGTGCAGAATGTTTAGAATATCACCTTAGCGGGTTCAGAGTATCTCCTAGTCGAGCAGTCTTAGCTAGAGAATTCTTACTTGTTTTTATTTCTTTTAGATTTTCTTTATTTCAAGCTGCAACGTTTTACGATTCACCAGTATAATCAAATATAGCCAATTGTCATTTAGGCCAAATGCAAATCGGCCGGATTAAAATTAAAATCATGACATTCATCTACACTCGTCATTGCAATTGATGAATGGCTGACCTACATACGTTGTCGAGCTAACAATGAAATGATAAAAGTCAGTTTATCGATCAATTTTCATTTTCTCACTCAAGTGTCAAAATCACTATAGCCTTATAAATGTATATGATGTAACCCAGCCAGATTTAAATTTAAATAAATTAAAATAAATATTTGAATTTTTCTTGTAATTTTAAAATACAGTAAAATACTATTATGAGTGCAACAAATATTTAAATCGCTTTTCAAACAACTATTTATGAATCTATAACGAATAAAAAGCTTCAAGAGATTACAGAAATTCCCTTCAGATATTTAATGCAGATTCGCAATGGAATTTCAATAAAGAAAATTTAGATTCGACCACTGCAGCTCACCCTTTCCCTTAGCAACGGCTGTCAAGAGCGAAACGAGGTCAAGCTGATTGGCAAAGAGGCAAAGGTCAGACGAAAACTATATAAACAAATTGAATGATGTGATCTGGTTATAAAGCTATTTTCGCTCGAGGCCATATCAAAAGTCCAGCTGACGAAATTCACTCAAAATGCGAAACGATAAGCCGAAATGGCAAAAGCCCCAGATGCGGACATTGACAAAGCGCCCAAATATTGGCCCTGTCAACGGCCAGGCCAAAGACAACACAGACGACGCACTCACACAAAACAAGGGAAATTAAAAGCATAAATAAAAACGAGGCCAGGCCCAAAAGGCAGCCGTGCTCGAGCAGCCCAGTGAGGAGTGCCCAAAGAGAAGAAAAACTTGTTAAAATTATGAGATACAGAAATGGATATGTACCATAAGTATTGTAATTCATTTGCCACGATAACAATAACAACAACAACAATAAAATGCTGAGGAGGAAGGCTTGGGAAAAGGCAAAAACCAAAACGAGAATGAAATGCAGCCAAACGCAAAGATTACAACAACAATAAGAAGAAGACGCGACCCCAACACCAAGTGCACTAAAAATTCAACACTTTTCTGTTTGTCTAGGTCGGTGTTGAGAGCTATCTTAAAGGGGGTAGGGGGTTACGGGGTCTTGGGGGGTGTCTATTCGGTGTTTTTTCATGTTTTTTTGTTTTTGGCCCACCCGGCTCTCTCGGCTAACGTAGATAAATTGCGTTAGAAAAAGAGTCGGCGTCCCGGGTCCATTCGTATAATTCACTTTTGTCAGACTCATAAAAATTGTTGAGTGACATTTGTTTGTGTTTCCCGTTTTGCCGGCTTTGCTCGCTGTTGTTATAGTTCTGATTCTGCTTCTTCTCGCACTGATTCCGTGTCCTTTCCACTACAGCACACGCAGACACACACACACACACACACACACACACACACAGCAACATTTTTGTTTTGTTTTTGCCACTTTGCTTTTGGACTCTTGTATTTTGTTTGTATTTTTTGTATTTTTGTCGAGCGCTTCGTGTCGCTGTCTGTTTTGTGCCCGCATAAAAGAAAATTAGTGAGCTGCCCCTCTTCACACAACAGAAAATAAAAAAATAAAAATAGGATGAAGGAAATTTACTATAAAGCATTCGTCTCTTAAGGGCTGCTCTGCCGATGTTCTACTTGAAGGTACACGAACTGACAGAGGTTTCCGGCATGCAATGCAAAAACAAATATAAATAATAATAAAAACGAGTTAACAAATGGCCAAACACAAATTGCTTTATATAAATAAAATTGCAAGTAATTTTTATTCTGCTGGCTTTGTGAAATGCAGTTGGGCATTTGCGGGATTTGAGGAATCCGGCATTGAAATGCTGTGAATGCTTGAGGTGTTTTTCACAAAACTGCAATAAAATTATTAAAGCCAAATTTAAATTTAGCCATGGATATTTAATGCTTAAATGGAATGCATGCTTATTACTAAAAGATTTCATTTACTAATTGATTTAATCCGAAAATGTAGATATTAAGCATTTTTTATGGTAGATAGATATATGTAGTAGGTAAATAGTATAAGAGTGGAGCTCACTGAAGCTCAAATCATCCGGCTAATTGTTTTGATTGGTAGTCAACGAATGCACATAAAATAGGAATCGAAAACGAAAAGTATGAAACGAAACAATGTAAATAAATAAGTAAGAAAGCTCTAGAGAGTAGTAGATATAGTGAAGTAGACTTGGTATAGCCAAAAATTGAATTTCTAGTCCCTAATCAATAATAATTATAAATATTATTGTGCATAAGCATATCAACATTTAGCTCTGGAGCAGCATAAAGATGCAATCCGTGCTTGTTTGCATATGTATTCATAAATGTATGTGTATCTATCTGTCTCTCAGTCTATCTCACAATCTGTCTCTCTTTCATTCCTCCAAATGAAATGTAAGCAGAAAAACTTCAGAAGATCATTTATGTTGTCTATATGTATGCAGCAGTATTCATTTGATATTTATATTTGAGTTAAACGATGTTAGAATGCTCTTATCAGCAGAGAGAGAGCTCTCATTGGTCACTTGAAGGTCGACACCGAGCTCAACATTTGAGAGCGACTTTGGCTTTGAGTGGAAGCTGCCCTATATAAAGGGCAGCAGCTGTAGAATTTCTTCAGTTAATCGTGCAGATCAGTAGAGTGAAGTGAATTGTGTGATCGTTCAGCTAAGCATTAAAGACGTAGAGCAAATACTTGGAGGAAACATTTGAAGAAAATTCTTTGAGGAAATACTTTGAGCAAATACTTAGACCAAAAACTTAAATACTTATAAAAAAAATACTTAAAATAAATACTTAGAGGAAATACTTGGAGGAACTACTTGAACAAAAAACTTAATGGAAATAGTTCATGGAAATACTTATAGAAATAGAAATTCATACAAGAAATACTTGTAAAAAAAATGCTTGAAATAAATAAATAAATGAAAAAACGTAGAGTAATAAATAGTTGTTAAATTAAACATTAAAATATATATTCATAAGGTTAGTGGCAAACTTTACTATTCCAAAGTGAAGTAATTCTAGAGTAGATCGGACATCATATTGAAATGTCGTGATTTGCATTAGCCGAATTAAATTTATATGTTGGGTTTTTTATATTTAACAATTTAATGTTACCTTTGATAGTTGCTCAAAATTCTACCAACCAGGCAATAATATATTTCACAAAGTAATCCTAAATAAAGTATCAAATATTGAATATTTTGAATAATATTGATATTCATGAGGTTCCTTGTCATCTTATTTACCCATGCAAATACTTTTTAGAATGGATTTTTATTTCTATATATATCTACCCATTGGCTCTGTCGCTTACCCACAATATATGTATTATTTAAAGTATTTGCACACACACACGCACGCATATTGCAGCAATCAAAAGTAGCTGTGGGTGGGCCAGCTCCCCTATACGCCCCCTGCAAGCGCAGCCATCTGCACTCTGAACTTTTTCAACTACCCCGCGCACAATCAATTCACGTGTTACTTGTATTTTTTAAAGTCAACATTGGAAGTTGCTTTGGCATATTGAACTTTTAGCACCTGTGCCCAGCGCTTGCTCTAACGAACCACAAAAACGTGGCACCACCGCACCGCTCGGACTCCCGCTCAGCTCTCCGACCACCACCCTTGGAAATCACAGCTTGTACGTGCAGAGTTTTAGAGTCGAGTCGAGTCGAGTCGATTCAGTTGAACTGTCCGAGCGGATGGTCGAGCAGCCAATGCAACTGCGCTTATTAACAATCCTCTGAGAGAGAATGACTTCATCCTCTGCACATTTCCTGACATTTTCCACATTAATGAAGTGCTGCTGTGTCTGTGTGGATGGGTCTGGGTGGATGCTTGTCGGTGTGGCATCAAGTTGTTGGGAAGTGCTCCGGCGTTGATTACATGAGAAATTCATGCGCAAATTCAAATTTAAAATTAGGAAACAGCGAGGGAAATAGAAGCAGCTGGAAGTAGCTGCTCACCTTTTAACCAGAACTTGAGGGTTGTGTGCCTTTAAGGTGCTCTGTGGTCTGCTTTAATGGAGAGCAGGTGGCCCGTCCACGGCCTCCACGCCCACGTCCACGCCCACTTGTCTCTGTCGCTGCCCACTGCAGTGGAAATGTTTCCAATGCGCTGCATTCAAATATTATCAATTTGGCAACTAACGATTCGGCCCGACGCTAACTGATTGAATTGTTACAGCGCTTTACGTGTGCCGCATGGCAAATGCGCTGCCTCCCCAACTACAGTTTTTTTATTTCTTATATATCGTTGCTCGTTTGCTCTGACTGTCGGTTCAGCCAGATATCAAAGAATGGCTCTGCGTGAGAGAGAGGGGGCAGGAAAAATCAATTTCACAGAAATAAATTGTTGAATTTCTGGTCTATATTGCAAGCGCTTTACAGCACTCACACACACAGTCATAGACACGCACACGCACAGTGGCTGCATTTTGTATGCGCCGCTCTGCTGTGGTCAACCGGACGATTATTAAAAATGTTTTTCATTTAAGAATTCCTAGTTGAATTATTAACATATTTCAGCAAACCATAAATACATATTAAATATCTCGCCACACATTTTTTCCCGTAATAAATCACTCTGAACTGCATGTCATTGGAACGTCTCATTAGGCCCCACCCGCGCTAGAGCCAACGCGTTAATCTATTTAATTATTTAGTCAAAGGCTCGGGCTATATCGATTGCTCGCATCTCGCCTCCGCACACTCAAACACACACACACACACACACACACACACAGCATAATCGTCTTCTTAATCCATAGTATAATTTATTAAGCAACATTTGGAGGGAGGTCGAACAAAAAATTAATGTGGAAGCTTGGGCGAAAACAAATAACATTTATTCAATAAATTTAGCCGATATATCGCACTATTCTGAACGTTTAATATGAGGGCAAGCAAGCAGGGGAGTAGAGAGAGATCGCAGAGAGAGGCTTCAAAACTCCGCTCTCTCTTAATTTCAGCCATCTCTCATTTATATCCAACTTTTACATATAAGGTTAACCGAACTCTGAGGCTCGAGCTTACTCAACTAATGAATATAGACAAACCAAAGTGCAAAGTGGTTGAGCAGAAAGCGAGCAGCTTAATTATATAACCCCACCCGAACAATATAGCGGTAGCACATTGCTCATACGGCGTGTATGACGTGGCCACGGCACAATGCTGCTAATTGTTCCTGAATGACAACTCACATTTTGGTATAAATTCTATTGGCACGTGTCTGAAACAAACTGCGGCGCAAAATAGCCGAGAAATGTGTGTTAAATAAGCGCATAAAAGCATTGAAAGTTTTGCCACTTGCCCGCATCGAGTGACAGCCTGGCCAGCAGCCCGGACGCCATTTCATCGCCGCCATTTTGCCAAATCATCATCAACTCTGCGCCGAGCGAAGCACTTTAATTTAAAGCTCTGCTTTTTTAGATGCCCGGGCTACCCAGGCCTCTCAAGTTTTGGCACGTTTTGCGTGTTTATTCCGGCATTCATTTCGCCAATACCTCGAACTGAACTTCATTAAAAGTGAGCTGCTTTTCGTTTTCGTATTCCCTGAACCCATTAAAAAGGCCATTGCAGGGTAGATTGATTTTCATACAATGTATGCAACAGACAGAATGAGCTGTGTCAGATATTATAAACTAAATATATTCTTGAACAGACTGTCCAAGTTTCTCTTTTAATGGCAATAATTATATGTTTGATGCTTCCGGATCCTAAGTTGCGATTCGATTGCATTAATCTGTTAACTTTGTTTCCACACACACTTTGCAGATTCTGGCCAGAACCTAGGGTATCTTCGAGTCGAGTCGGGCACATCCTACTGTACATCACTCTTACTTCCTTCAATTTGAATTGTTTTAGCCGTAGGTTTGATTGCGCCACGCCACACGTTTCGCGCTATGCATTAACATTTTTATTCAATTTGTGTATGACGTTTGTTCAGCGCTTCCATTTCCATTTCCGATATGAGAGAGACAAGAGTCCATTATAGTTGACAGCATTACCAAAACAAATTTATACAAGGCCATGTCAACGTCTCTCTCGCTCACACTCACCCTCTCTCTATCTCTCCTACGTTGTCACGAGAAGAAACAAATTTTTTGTTTAACAACCACTTATTTAGATTATATTTGCTGATTTCCATTTATATTCCACTTAATACGAGTCACAGTGTCTCGTGTCTGGTGTCTCGACTCTTGTATCTTGTATCTGCGCAGTGTATCTAACGGCGTATCATTTCCCCGTTGTTTGCCCGAGTTGCCGGCACTCGAACATGATTGATAATTCCGATGATTCATGCGTGTAATTCAGCCCTGCGATTTGGTCTCTAGTGTCTGCTCTCTGGTCTATAGTCTCTGGTGACTGGCCTCTGAGTCTGCAATAGCGCACCTACCTCATGTCATTTATGATAAATTCATGCGTCACGCTATTTATTCTAACTCAGAGGCCTGGACTTTGGTTTTGGCTTAAGTTCCAAGTTTAGTTAGTAGCATTGAGTGCTCAAGCATCGCACACCAGTTTCCAGCTCAATTAAATTCAGTAGCGCCCTGAATGTGCGGTTGGCAGTGAGCTTGCCCAATGCTCGTCAACAATGTAAACAACCGCAAACCCCATTAAATGGAAGCTAATTAAAATTCAGCACGTTCCTGTGTCACTCAGCCAGCCACACTCAACTCCCTCCCCACAGCCCCCTTCGACCAGTCATAACTTGGGCCATAAAACCATCAACAGCCAGGCAACCGTCGAGTGGATCATCACAAGTATTGCAGCACATTTCGCCTATTAATTGTGAGAAGTTTTCCACAATTCGGCTCAGAGCATTGGCCATTGGGCGCAGACACAGTTGCAGAGCCAACAATTTGTTACCTTGTGCTCAGCTTGAGGTCGCCCCCCTCCCATGGGGCATGGATTATAATGAAATTTTGCAACATTTGAGCTCAGCAGAGCTGTCAATCCGGCCCCACACACCTGCAGCTGAGGCAGTTGCTTGCTCAACTCGTCAACATTGCAACTATAAATTGCAACTATAGATTTATTCGGAATCGAACGGGAATGGTATATATGGGCACATTTCACTCACAAGATTGACAGGAAATTTATAAATTTACTTTACTTAGTGAGCTACAACTTTTGCTATCATTATTATTTCCATTAATCTTGTCTATGACACTGATATGGACATTATCCTCATCAGACTTTTTCAAGCCTTCTTTAATATGGTACATAGTTCGATATTGTTGTTAGTTTCATATACATGGAATTTATAATTTTAAAATTATTATTAAAATACAATAAAAAAAAAAAAATTAAAAAAAATAAATAAAAAAAAATTAATAATGAAATTATAAGTAAAATAAAAATTAAAAAAAAAATAATAATAAATAAATACATAATAAAAAACAATATCAAGTTTTTAACAACGAAGTTAGATTATATTATATAGAACCTAATCTTCTCCATTATCATTGTCTTTGTATTACTCATTTGTATTACTATTTACTACTATTTGTATTACTCATATTATTTTAATTTATTTTCTTATTTAGCAATTATTCAATTATCGCAATTATTTCATTTATTATATCATCGCAATATATTTAGCAATAGATATAGAAAAAATGATCAATATCAAAAGCCTCAGCCATTTTGGCTGCCATATGAGCAAATTTCTCAAGAACAATATGTGCATAAACTAGCTGACTAAAACAACTCGAATCAACTCGAGGCACCCACATGTTGCCATGGCTGGTGCAAATGAGAAGAGATTCTGCGGCACAAGCCACAAATGTTGCACACAGAGTCAACAGAATCCACATGGCCTCCAAGTTGTTGTGTCGAATGCGCCAACTTTGCGCCGGATGCCGTGTGGAAAGATACAAAACTTTTGCTCCCCACGGGGGCAGGTCCGGGGAGGAGATCCAGGTCGAGCTGGCTGCAAAATGACGAATACGCGACCTCCATTTCAGCGTATGTTGACTGAGCGAGTGTCTGCGGCAGGTCCAAAGTTCAGCCATATTTATGGTAATTAAAATTGATTCGAAAAGTTTAGATTGTCTCTGCGGTTTGGCACCGGTGTGCGAGCTACCAAAAATGTGCACTGCACAGATTTCATCATGTCGCCAGCAATGTTACCGACTCGCTCTCTACTACACCCATTACCTCTTGGCCGCTCCCCGGCCCCTATGTGGGGCTAAATTTCGGTAACATGATGGCATTGCCACCCAGCATGTGACAAAACTTTCTAATTAAAGTTTTTGTGCTGGCAATAACCCAAGCCCACTGACACACACTCGTCTCTCCACTCTCCCCTATCCCCTCCCCCTCTCTCTCTCTGTCTCTATATCAAATACAAATGCCAATGCCCTGTGCTCCACGCTAAATGTCGTGCGCCAGCACCAAAAACTTCTCAAGTTTCCACGTGTGTTTGTTTTTCTGTGTGCGGCAAAGTTTTCCGGTGTCGACTTTTAGGCGCAATGCGCAATGTTTTGCTCGTGATTCGAAATCATTTGCATTTGAAGTTGAGTTTTAATTAACCTACAGTACAGCTCCTCTTCCTGCCTCCCTCTCCCCCTATAAAATTAGCCAGCCAATATTGCTAATCAATAGCTGACAAATGGGAGCAATTTAAAATGAATAAAGTCATAAAATATTTTTTTATTTTATTTGGCAGTTTATTATGACTGACAAAATGAGTGTGAAAATGATGTTTATTCAATATATAAAAGTAAATTCAATTTATTTTCTTGTGAATAGTAGTGCGAGTTTAAGATAAAATGCAATATTCAAAGTCAACAGATTTCCAACGTTTAATTTTTTAAATAGTTAGAATGGAATGAATAATTAATGTATTTTTATTATATTTTTCTTTATTATTATTTATTTTATTATTATTTTTCCTTAATATTATTTTTCTTTATTATTATTTATTTATTATCATTATATTATGCTCAAACTTAAAAAACTTACGAAACAAAGCTGTGTCAGTTCCAAATTCTTAGAAGGAATATTCTATTTATATTTATGTATATTATATTATTTTGTATGTTTATTATATTTTTATATTTATGTATATATATAAATTATATTGGTGACGTTGCAAATCGAAAAAATCTACCACAAAGGCAGACTTCCCCAACGATGCATACGAATCTAAAAAGGAGTAAAATATATCGATATATATATTAGCAGTTAAATAAATCATAAGACATAATAATCAAGTCATAAACAACTAATTTTAAAGCACTGCAGCGCACTGTAGTCCAGAGTAAAATTCTTCGCCTCAGCAAGAAACGGAAAAGGCTCAAGAAGCTATGACCATCACAGTCAACACATCACTTTATAATACTCTCCTAACCCAGGTGAGTGTCTTGAATATCGTCGAATGCTCGCTACCAAAATAACAAAACTAGATACGAATTTTAGTACAAAATATTAATGAAAAAATTAAAAATTTGCCAGATTGGCTAGTCTCTTACTGCGCAGCTCACCTTAGCAATGTTGCGTGCCATAAAGTTAGCTTTGGAATTGTCTTGTTTTGACTTTCTTTGAGGTGTGCCTGGTGTAAATGAAATTTCAGCTAACTTTATTAATGTTTTGACAGAGTTTGAGCAGTTAAAACTCTATTAGGTTAGTTTCATTAGGTCTGCAATATTTCGTACTCAAATTGAATTAAATTAAATGCACCCAAGTTGCAAACTCTAAGAACCCAAAACTTTCACTTTGCCGAGAGTAAAGAGAATACAAAATTGAAAAAAAAAAGAAAATTATTTAAAATAAAAGAAAAGATGTCTTATGCAGTTGGTGCTGGCCAGCGCCCCGCAATCCACAATCTCCGGCTCCTTTGTGGGCCGCATCGGAATATCTTTGTCTGGATGCGAATGCAACAAAAACTGCAAACAACTTTCATAAGTCATTTCTGCCTGAGTGTAACAATTTTTGCACTTTATGACTTTCGAGTGCGCCCAGCGAGTGGCACGACTTGGGACCGCAAATCATGCAACATTCTGAGTCGCAGTCAGAGCCGCTCAGCGGGCTGCCTTGCCCCAAAAGCAAAGAGCCAAAATGGAAAAAAGAAATGAACTTTAAGTTGGCAACATTCGGGTTACGCTCTTTTTTGTGCTAATTACAAGGAAACTGGCAGCTAAGAGCTCCAGCTGGAGTTGGCCGCAGCTGATGGATGGGGCACTCGAGTTGGCAACAACCGAAAACGAAAACAAACTTGTGGCCCACAGCAGTAACAACAACAACAAGAACAACTCGAACGGCAAGGGCCAAGCTGTAAACGGCCAAAAAGTCAACGACGAGCCGAAGGCAGCCAAAAGCCCAACGCAGTCAAGGCAAGGCAAGGCCGCAAGCGTGACCAGGAAGTTGTAAACGGCTCAGCCAAAACAAAAGCAACGACAACAGAACTTCCCTGCCCTAGCCCGATGCCCGCTCCCCGCACCCCATTTCCCATTTGTCCCCCTTTCAACAGTTGCGTCTTCAGCGACTCCTGCTCCGTTTCCGACTGCATCTCCGGCCGGTTCGTGAGCAAACAGATTGGCAGGCAAAACGACCTCGCCTACTCCAAATAAAAGGCAGTAGGAAGTGCTGCCTCGGCTTGTTTACCTGCCAACCACTGGCCCCAACAACAACAACAACAACAACAGAAAACAACTAGCAGCTCCGGTTGCAAAGTAAAACATTCAACGCCGAACGCTGCACAATGCCAAAGACGTTGCCCCAAACGAGCAGCGAGGCGTGCTGAGAGCGCGCCTCCAGCTGTTGCCCTGAGCCGCTGCCAAGCCGGGCCAAGCACTTAATCAGCTTCGTAGCTACGCAAAGTTAAGTGACAGAAAATGCTGGCAAATATATATAGAGAGAGAAACATATTATTATGACATGGAGAAAGCCAGAAGAGAAATATTTTTTAGTAATTGATAGAATTATATTTAATAATTGATAAATTATATTTATCAATTATATGCTACATTCATGCAACTTCTTTTCGAAATGCCTATATGCCATATAAACATTAATAAACATTAATAAATAATTCATGTTTGCATTAAAGGCTCCTCGCTTAATATGCTACATTCATGTAGTAGGCTTCAATTTCAATTGTGTATTCCCTTTTGGAGCATTCGAACATCTCGTTGGCGGCTTAAACATTATTTATGTCACTCGCTGAGCGCATCCTTTGCCAGAGTTCCCCTTTCGCTGGGTAGCAACAAGAATTTTTCGATTTATATGCCAGCCCAAAGAATAACATCAATAAATGCGGACTACTGCAGGCAGCTAACTAGCAGATACCCTGTAGAAAATAAAATCTACAAGAATTATAAAATAATACAATACATACATATTAATAATATATATGTATATAAAATTTATAACATGACAACTATGATATGGTTTCTTGATTGACTATGCTGACAAAATTAAAGGTTAATCATTCGCAATCTCAGCATACCTATTGCTTAGGCTATAGGGTATAACAATAACGAAAGCGAGACTGAAGAGGTTGATGGGACAGAGCGCAGGACCGTCATTCAGGTAATACTAGCTGCTCATATGGCAGTCCTTCCGGGTGGAGCCAGACCAATAGGCCTCAGTCAAATTGGCCCGCTTGTGAGCTGTCGTCTCATACACACACCTACTCACACCTACACAAATAAAGAGTAAACGTATATAAATAAATATACAAAGGGGAGTTGGAGTTGCGTAGCGCATACAATAACAATGCCCGCAACAATAACAACAAATAAATAAATGTCTATAATAACAATTCGATTACCGACACTTGAAAAACTTAAAGCAGCGCCAGAGACAAGCCCACCTGAGCATTTCCCAATAGAAGTAAATAATTTGATAAAGGGTTCGATTTCCGCAAAGTTAGTTAATAGAACATGAAATTAAAGCCGAATATATATTTACTTAAATTAAAAACTCTAAGCCACGTGTGTCAAAAATTAATTATATGGTAAGTAAATGGGAGATTTCCGCATGTGTTTTTATAGCATTTAAAATTATATAATTATATATTTGTTTAATCAAGCAATCATTATTATCGGCAAATATGGAGTATAAAAAACATACAATTATTCATGTGGCTATAATTAAAAATAAATTTGAAATAATAAAAGAAAAATGGCTATCTATTCAGCCTTAATTTCTGGTAATTTAACTCTATTTAAGCTTACATATATCAAGAGCTGTATTAATTTAATAAATTTACTTTTACCAATTCCACTTTGAGGTTTTCCCCTCGATTATAAGCAGATGTCAATGATAATGACTTCATCAGGAGTGTCGAACTGCAATTCGAAAATCATCATTAGAATGGCCTTTAATAGCCATTTAATAACCGACTCAATGCCTTGGCATTAAATTAGAGTCTCTTATCAGCTTGGGCTTGATCTAAACACTGTGTTGTCGAGCAATCACTCTCACGGCTGGAATTCTGCAAAGTCCGGTTCAGCGATGCCCAAAAACAATCAACGGAGCCGGCCGAAATTGTGTGCATCTATTTAATTTATGGGCCTTCACGCAGAGAGTTGCGGTGTTAAAAATCAGCGTCAAATAATTTGCATAATTTGCAGATGTATCAGCTGTGCGAGGCGAAGCTGGAGACGAGGCCCAGGCACGATGGTGAATTAATGTGGCTAAATATAGACCTAAATAGAAAGCACTCAAGTACTAATTTACGGACTCCCCAAATTATATGCAAATGGGGCAGTTCACTTTTAATCAAAGAAGAGAATATTTACTTGTCTATATATAGATATTTTTTTACACTGATAAATGAATTATTTATAATTATATAGTATGTATATTTGTTCAAGCAAAAGAACCAGTTCAAGCCTTAATTAGTCCGTTCGTAAAATCGATCTTAAAATTTGCACCTTGCTGCCATCAGGTAGCGAATAGGAAGTTGTCAGCTCTAATTTAAAACCAGCTGCGAATTGAGACAGCATCCATTTATTTTAGGTCCTAATGCATATTTAAATTACATCCGCTCACACTACAACAGCAGCAAGTGTCTTAAATTCAGGTCCCCTCAACAATCAGTGGCACCTGCTGTGTGGATGTTGACACAGATAAAAATACAACGACAGATACCGACTAGATGTTCTTCTTGATTAATAGGAATATAAAGCTATAGAAACAGATATAGATTGATATTGATATCGATACAGATTAAAATATTCAAATGCATTTGCAAATGCCGATATAGAAATATATATATAGAAAGTTATGGAACAAGTTTAGATACAGGTCCAAAGATCTTAGAGGAAAAGATACCAGTACTAAAACTAAATTAATGTATATATAAATACAGATACAGATACAAAATCAGAGATAGATTAATGTACCAATAATAATATATATATGTATGTCTAACAATGCAAACACTACAGAGGAATGTTATAGATACAGATAAAAATACATTTAAAGCGAGAAAGTTTTGGCTAACCCATGATATGCCTTTAACGCAGACTCTTTACAGAGAAAATTGAATATAGAGTTAATAATTTAATAGTTAATTAGTTTAAATATTTAATGGAAATTCGTTAGAGGTATACTCCTTTAATAAGATTCATTGTTTGTACACTTAAAAAATTGTTTATTGTTAAGAAAAGAAAAACCTTAAAGAGATAACTCCGCAAATGCAAGTATATAAAATGCAATTAATAAACAAATGCGTAAATATAATATTGTTTATTTGTATTTATATTAATTATTTAAATTTTTTATTTGTTTTGTATTTTACATTATTATTTAAGAGTGCAGAACACCTTATCCTTTTCTACTTAAACATAAGTTTTTACACAATAATTGAATATTTTGATAAAAATTTACATATTACGGATGGAAAAACTTAAATAAAATATTCCCAAAAAAAAATATTGTTTATGCGATCATAGTATATCATATCATAATATTATCATATAACTGCACATATATCTGTCATATGTATATCAGCTGTGACCGTGAACCGACAGAGTTCAAACCCATTTGCAGCTGCGACCCGCGGCATAGCTCAACGAAAACAAAAGTTGCCTCTGTCCCCTAATTGGTCAGCAGCAACAACAACCATAGCAACAACAACAACTGCAAAACCCGTTACTAAACGTGGCCTAATCCGGTTATTAAACTTTACATTTGCCTGCTGCTCACTGACGTCGCTTCGGCTCTGCGTAAATTCTCGCTCTTCAGATGTGCTTCAATTCTTTTCTCAACAGAGATCACTTTTCAGTTTTTGCTTTGTTTTAGCTTTTTAGTTTAGCGTCTTTTATAAAAACGAGGCGCATGCGCAGCGCATCTTTTAGTCAACCTCAATTCTTCACGCTCGCCAGCTCGAAATTCGTTGATAAACTATGTCGCTACGCATTGTGAGTGTTGAGCATATGGAATGCAATTCCGAATCGGTGTAAAGTTTAAACAAATTGAAGTGGAATTTATTTCAATGTGATGCTACGAAAACCAGGCCAAATAGGAAAAGCCTAAAGATTAAACGAACTGTAGATTGAAGAAACAATTGAAAAAACATTGTCTTGAAAGAAATGAATGAGGAAAATATTTATACTACGAGTATAATTCTTAAAAATAGTAGCTACAAATATGATTTTGTTTCTATTTACATTTTCCAACTATCTAATGAATTTTTGACAACTAAAATTTTTGATAGATATATATCAAAAACTTGATTTCTCACCTTGCACTGCAAATCTGAAAATATATTAATTTGCATAGCAGCAGGTATTTCGATAAGCAAAACAGAAATCCAAAAGTGAGTTA
This sequence comes from Drosophila navojoa, assembly GCF_054131105.1. NCBI lineage: Eukaryota > Metazoa > Arthropoda > Insecta > Diptera > Drosophilidae > Drosophila > Drosophila navojoa. Next base: position 27,245,882 of record NC_142890.1, on the reverse strand, counting down.
TTTCTTAGTGAACTGCAGCAGCAGCTGAGGGCTGAGCTCAAACAGCGCGATTCGCTTGAATTAAGCATAACAAGTTATTCAGCCAAGCAGCTTGATAAGAACCAACTATAATAGGAAAATGTCAAATATTCGTCAGCACTGCTCAATTTGCATAACATGCTCAAATAATCAAATATATATTCTTGAAAATAAGCTAAGCTAATAGAAGAATTATGCAGAAAACCAAAACTAAACTGGGCATGGACCTCGATGTCCAGTCCATTTGCCAGTCCATATCAAATGATATTTCTTATTAAGATCAATCGATTTTATATATAACTTCAGTCGATAATAAAAAATATTAATATGTTGGCTAATATTCTGAAACAGGCTGAGAGATTTGTGGCGCAATTATGCAAAAACCCGTTAGACAAAATTAACCAAAAAAGAAAAGCTAATTTATGTTGATTTTTGGCTAATGTTCAGGCAATGCCAAATGCTATTTGGCATGCAGTCCATTTCAGAGAATATTTCTCTTGATTTATGGTCTGGCCTAAGAGCATTCTCGGTGTTCTTATTTGGGAGACTGTGATCAATTGTTATCGTACAATGCAAGGTTACTGATTTTTTCCCTTCACAAGCGTGGAGGTCAGCTACAAATCTAGAGCATAAGCAAATGAGCTGTGCCATAAAAGAGCAGACTGCATAATTTGTGCCCAAAAGCAAGCAAAGTTAATTATGTTATGTAAACACAAATGGGAAGCAACAAAACAAAATCGACGAGACGAGCCAAAAGCCATCGATCATTTCTATCGCATCGTTTGAGTTAAGAGCATTTCCCAACTATTTTACAGTTATTAATCGCAGCTGCCGCATTGATTTGCCACTGCGCCGCCGATGTGGCGCACATAAATCACGCGGCGCCTAAGGACGTATTGGTGCCGTTCAATGATTTATTGCCACCGCCGCTGGAAGAGTCCACCACGGAGTCAGCCGTCCCAGCGACAAAGCCAACCAAAAAGTCCTTCCATCAGCAGCAACAGCAGCAGGCCAGGAGCAAGGTCTCAGATATCAGTGCCGAGAAGCCGGCGGTGCTGCAGCTGGCTGTGGACTTGTTGCCGCCATTCGCTGATGCTGATAGTGGCAGCAGCACCAGCACCACCACCAGCACCACCACTCGACAACCACTTGTCAGCATTAAAGGAGCCTCAACTACCGCGCCACGTGTTGCACAGCCGGTGCAGCAGCACGCACGCACCAACAGCCTGGGCAGCGAGACTTCCGCCTCCTCCCGCTTCTCAGCAGAGCTGATCCGTCAGTATGCCACGTACTTTCAGTCCACGACACCGCGGCCGCCCCGAGGACCGCTGCCCACGCTGACGCCCTTTCCGCGTTTCATTAAAAACTAGCAAATTAATTAAATTAGTTAAGCGCACAAC